>NC_092233.1:54613825-54653825 GCF_036320965.1 Panulirus ornatus
TGGATCAGGAGACATGCATTTTGTTCTCAACCTCATTATGTAAAGCTTAATGTTAACACAATTGGATGGACTTTTTTTTTATGTCTAAAAAGTTGCAGGTTACTACCTGTAAGCGCAAGGCAAGCCCCTGTATTAGTATGTAAATTGAATGTAAATCACGTTATTTCTGAAACCAGTTTTCATACTTGCATGTTATCTGAGAACCAAAACATTCACCCTTAGGAGAAGGGTCACCTACCTTGATTTCCGGCAGCCAGGCCAAGAAGACACAGAAGGAGAATTACATCCATTATTGTGACCACGATAACCTCCAGGTTATATTCCCCTGAAAACTTTGTAGCCTCTCTGAACTCACATTGTCTGTCATACTGAAATCACACTTTTAAGGCACTGATCAAAGTCTCACTGTGTGTCTTGTCGTTCCATTACAATCTTTTGATATATTTCTGAAATTACGTGAAGTGTAATACTTGGCACAAACGTCCATTTCTTGTACAGGACGCGCGGACACCACAGTCTTGCGGGCGATTAAAACCATACATTTCCTCTCACTGTCTGCCGCACACTGAGGGTGTGTATGTGGCGCTGCCCGGCCGCCGTGTTGTGTGATGGTGCGGGAGGGTGGAGTCTGCCGCGAAGAGGGCGGGGCTTCTGCTGCCTCGGGGACCCGGGCAAACAAACGCCAGCTAGAGCGGGACTCACACACACACACACAAGCTCAAGGCACGTGGGTCTCTATGCTCTTGTGTTTGCGACCGTCGTCCACCGTGGTTCCTTCTTGTTAGACTTAATTCATAATCCTTTAACCCAACACGGGCATGATCGTTATTAGACGACCTGCCTTCCTTCCTTTATCCACGACGAAATTACTTCGCGGAATTGTACGTAGAAAAAAAAAGAAGAAAATCCTGCATCATCTTCTTTGTCTGTCGTAACCATTCTCAGTCGACCCTATGTTTAAAAGAATTCCACTCGGACCCAGTTCTACTCATGCGCTTGTCTGTATGCAAATAGGGTATCATGAATGTCTGTGTAATCAGATCACATATCATTGGGAACGTTACGATGATTATTACTTCTTCCATTTTTAAGAGAGAGAGAGAGAGGGTAGTGTGGGAGGGGAGGAGGAGCCACGGACGCAGACTCAGCAGGGTTCTCGTCCTCTCTATCCCTGTTCATCTCCTGTGTCATAAGCAGCCTAGTGAGGATCCAGTGCTATCTTCTTACTAGGACACCTTTGCAACTCACTTGCAAGACGAAGAAAGTTTGCAGTTGAACAATAGATTCATAATAGATATAGATAAAGCTTATACTAAATTTAGTAATATTTTCATTGATTATTCGGTGAAAAAAAAAAAAAGATCTATTCGCCAGCAAACAAATTTGTGATATGGATAACAACTGATATTTTTCTGTAAGGATTTATAAGATGATTTCCAATCATCATCAGCGTCCATAAGGCTACTGTGACCATTTGTCAAAATGGTATAACAAGAGAGTGTTCCAATGGCTTCCTCACTATATAGAACAAATACTATTAATGTAAAACCCCAAAGGGAGAAATAGCTATGCAGTGTTAAGCATAGTGATTCGAACGAGTTTAAAACAAAATTCTGTGATAATTATCTTAGCGTTTAAACAAACCTTTAGTAATTGTAAAATCATTTATTTCTGTATCTTTACAGAGAAGTATATATCAAACCTTGATCAGACGAGCACAAGCCTTCTTCAAGGACACTAAGTAAGATGCAGGACTATAATAAGTCTGTGTCGGCCAACTGTACCTGGCTGGACACCTCACCGTGTTCTGTCCTCTCACGGCCTCCTCCTCCTACTCCACTGCCCACACACCTGCATTATGTGACCACCACTGTTGCCGCTGGTCCAGCCCAACTAAGGAACGAGTCACGTTTGTTGATCACTTCACCTCGTATATGTGGGCAGCTTCCAAGGCTTTCCTCACATGTTTGCTCAGTCCTTTTGTGTATTACATTAGCCTCTTGCAACCTTGAATGGAAGAATGAAACTAAAGGCTCTCATCCATGTTTATTCATCATTCCAGTGTATTTTAGCTGCCGAACTCAAGAAAAGCCATTCATAGCTTCTGAGAAACGTCTCTCCGAGAACCATTCAACATCGCATGCAAAAAAGCCTTCACTTTCCCTCCCGCAAGCCACCTGCCAAACCCTTGCTTATTAAGAAAATGAAACGCAAACGATTTGCATTAAAAAAGAGACTTCGCAAAAATCTTGTTCTCCCCTCATATATTTTCAAAGGTGTTGTCACACTTACACTCTAGTGCTTCTTTATGTCTCCTTTGGCCTTGATTACCATTTGCAGACGTCTGGCCATGAAATTGGCAAGGGTTCTGAAATATCCTAGAGTCTTGAATTGGGTTCACATGGGTCTTGATCTGAATAAGGCGATGTACTGATGAAGCGTTGCAAGAAGGAAGTTTGACTTTTATCTGGTTTCAGAAGTTCCAGTTCCAGGAATTTCCAGACCACTTCAGCAGTTGAATACCTTTCTGTGATAAGCAAGTATTCACATTACTAGCCTCATGATAGATGGCACTATCTTGTAGTGATGACACTCGTGAACCTCATAAAAAGGAAGTAGATGGTCCTCTGGCACTTTAATGTACTGTTTGTATGTAACATGTACAGCCCTCCCTTACCCATTGCAACCAACCACAGGTCATCATCCTACCTGCGTGTTTCACAATCTTCACTGTAAAACGAGTGATACCGGATGGCACACTCCGGCCTCCTCACCCTCCCCTACTTTACTTCACTGTTGCTCATTCTTGTATTCCTTTGAAATATGAATAGTTTGCGTTCCATTTTTTTCGTAATAAAGGGTTTTGGCAGCTGGCTTGTAGGAGAAGATGTGACGACTCATTTGCAGGCGATGTTGCATGTTATTTCAGAGAGGTTCCCCAGAAGTTTTGGATGGCTTTTCTTGAGTTCGGCAAGGGATAGGTTTTAGTGGTAGGATTACGTTGTCATGGGGCAACGAGTGCTGGTAAGCAGCCTCCTTGCCGTCTGTTCTGAGCGCTCAGTGCGCCTAGAAATCTTACGTTTACCAATATTTTCTTGTTTCTTGCGAGAATTCGGATTTTCTTTCCCTGAAAAAAGTTAGAGCCCAACATCTTAAAGCACAGGTGGAAGGAATACAGCACCGAGAAGTGTTATCAACAAAATTAGTGGCAAATAGGAGGAGTAAAGAAAGAACATCCATCCCTAGAGATAGCCTGAGGCACACAGAGGCGGGTTGCAGAAGAACTAAGAACGTCATACGACTGTACTTACACTAAACTTTGGCTGTGTATCGCCTTTAACAATATGTGGGGCGAACACTTTCTTTTTTCTTGCGAATGTTATATCTACGTAAAGGAATTCAATTGATAAATGATTTACATTTGACCAAAAGAACATCAGATCAGAGAATAGACTGTTCACAACGAAGAGTTACTATGGGTAAATTCATTACTTAATTATATAATTGATGAAAATTACTTGCAGTCTCACTTGATTTTGCTGTTGTCAATCATTATAGTTTTCCCTGAAATATCTATGCATCATAGAATTAGTCAACTAAATAACACCAAAATGAGAATCTTATGTAATGAGGAATACTACCTATATTCCTGACTGACATGGATGAATCAGCAGCAGTGGTTGCTAAATTTCAAAGCTAAAATAAGTCTCCCAGACGTTGGGTAGTGTGTGGCTGAGAGCTCATCGCTTCTATTGCTTTCAAAGTAGATTATAGTTGCAGACTGGAAATATAAAAGTTAATATATATATATATTTCTTTCTTTCATACTATTCACCATTTCCCGCGTTAGCGAGGTAGCGTCAAGAACAGAGGACTGGACCTTTGAGGGAATATCCTCAACTGGCCCCCTTTTCTGTTCCTTCTTTTGGAAAATTAAAAAAAACTAAGAGGGGAGGATTTCCAGCTCCCCGCTCCCTTCCCTTTTTGTCGCCTTTTACGACACATATATATATATATATATATATATATATATATATATATATATATATATATATATATATATATATATATATATATATATATATATATGTATATATATAGTCTCGATATACATTGACAGACTCTTCAGTAAGAGTATGGGTGAAGGGCACATATCTATGGGTGGGTGGAGGCAAATAGAGGGCGTGCAGTGGGTGCAGTACATCAACACAGGAGGGTGACAGGTGGGCCCAAATGGAGCCCAGGGACCAACTGAGGCTCTCCTCCCGTCAGGAGGGAGGTCTAGGATGCATATGAAACACATGACATATGGCTACCGGAGTGTGAATGATGCTGACAGCACCATAGGTCACAACGTGTGTGTCATACCTGGCAAGTTTCAACCTATGACGTACATATACAGAGCATCTTCTTAACATCACAGCTACATCATATACGCAAACGAATTACATATACACTGTGGTTGTGTATTAAAAGAGGACAGCGTAGTGTACAGGGTGTTAAGGGTGATAGTGATATGAAAGGTCAAAGAGACATTACGTATGTGACGTACAGATAACAGAATGGACTGTCACTGGGCATGTTGTTCGCACTAACAGTAATGCAAAGAAGGTCAAGGCTCATTACCCACACAACATGTAGTTACAGAACCTGCTCACACTGGGCATGAGTACATAAGGTGTTTGTTTAGCTCAGGGCGAAGGAAATTTTGTTTACAGTATCAGAAAGTCTTGAAGATATTGCTCTCAGTAATGGAATCACGAAGCTGTCGAGCCAGTAAGCCTTGAGGTTCTGAAATCACTGATTTTGAGGCACTTACTCGCTACCTTAGTGTTTGAGTGTTTATGTCTGTCAAGTGCATCACAACGGTATCAGGCGCCAGGAGGCGGCTCAGGTCTTGAGAACAACTCGACCTGCAAAGGTCTCGAATATATATATATATATATATTCATTTATTTATTCATCATACTTTGTTGCTGTCTCCCGCGTTAGCGAGGTAGCGCAAGGAAACAAACGAAAGAATGGCCCAACTCACAAACATACACATGCATATACATACACGTCCACACACAGCACATATACATGCATATACATGCATGTCCACACACAGCACATATACATACCTATACATCTCAACGTATACATACATATACACACACAGACATATACATATATAAACATGTACATAATTCATACTGTCTTCCTTATTCATTCCCGTCGCCACCCCGCCACATATGAAATGACAAACCCCTCCCCCCGCATGTGCGCGAGGTAGCGCTAGGAAGAGACAACAAAGGCCACATTCGTTCATAGTCGGTCTCTAGTTGTCATGTAATAATGCATCGAAACCACAGCTCCCTTTCCACATCCAGGCCCCAAAGAACTTTCCATGGTTTACCCCAGACACTTCACATGCCCTGGTTCAATCCGTTGACAGCACGTCGAGCCCGGTATACCACATCGTTCCAATTCACTCTATTCCTTGCACGCCTTTCACCCTCCTGCATGTTCAGGGCCCGATCACTCAAAATCTTTTTCACTTCATCTTTCCGTCTCCAATTTGGTCTCCCACTTCTCCTCGTTCTCTCCACCTCTGATACATACATCCTCTTTGTCAATCTTTCCCCACTCATTCTCTCAATGTGACCAAACCATTTCAAAACACCCTCTTCTGCTCTCTCACCAAGCATCTCTCTTACCCTTTCATTACGTACTCGATCAAACCACCTCACACCACATATTGTCCTCAAACATCTCATTTCCAGCACATCCACCCTCCTCCGCATAACTCTAGCAATAGCCCACGCCTCGCAACCATATAACATTGTTAGAACCACTATTCCTTCAAACATACCCATGTTTGCTTTCCAAGATAACGTTCTCGATTTCCACACATTTTCCAACGCTCCCAGAACTTTCGCCCCCTCCCCCACCCTATGACTTACTTCCGCATCCATGGTTCCATCTGCTGCCAAATCCACTCCCAGATATCTAAAACCCTTCACTTCCTTCAGTTTTTCTCCATTTAAAATTACCTCCCAATTGACTTTTCCCTCAACCCTACTGTACCTAATAACCTTGCTCTTATTCATATTTACTCTCCGCTTTCTTCTTTCACACACTTTACCAAACTCAGTCACCAACTTCTGCAGTTTCTCACCCGAATCAGCCACCAGCGCTTTATCATCAGCGAACAACAACTGACTCACTTCCCAAGCTCTTTCATCCACAACAGACTTCATACTTGCCCCTCTTTCCAAAGCTCTTGCATTCACCTCCCTAACAACTCCATCCATAAACAAATTAAACAACCATGGAGACATCACACATCCCTGCCGCAAACCTACATTCACTGAGAACCAATCACTTTCCTCTCTTCCTACACGTACGCATGCCTTATATCCTCGATAAAAACTTTTCACTGCTTCTAACAACTTACCTCCCACACCATATATTCTTAATACCTTCCACAGAGCATCTCTATCAACTCTATCATATGCCTTCTCCAGATCCATAAATGCTACATACAAATCCATTTGCTTTTCTAAGTATTTCTCATATACATTCTTCAAAGCAAACACCTGATCCACACATCCCCTACCACCTCTGTTTCCTTGCGCTACCTAGTCAACGCGGGAGACAGCGACTACGTATGATAAATAAGATATATATATATATATATATATATATATATATATATATATATATATATATATATATATATATATATATATATATATATACATATATATATATATACAAAGGCTTCAGGTAACAGGGATATCTTTTACAGTGTCGAATGGAACTGAGACAAAAGGTTTATGAGCCACACCTGCTCATAAATGTCATCCTCATTTACGGCAGCGTAGGCGACGTGGCTCAGAAAGGGCCCTCCCTCCCCCGTCAGGAAATACCTGGTCGTCATTACTGATTATGCACGGAGCTGGTGGTGTCGCGCCCGCGACGACCTGTAGCACTGTGGTTGTGGTGGTCGTCCGGGGCGATTGGGCGTCGGGTGGATGGTCGTCGGGGCTATTGGTCGTCGGGCGGGTGGTCGTCGGGTCTATTGGTCGTCGGGCGGGTGGTCGTCGGGGCTATTGGTCGTCGGGCGGGTGGTCGTCGGGGCGATTGGTCGTCGGGCGGGTGGTCGTCGGGGCGATTGGTCGTCTGGGCGGGTGGACGTGCGGGGCGTCATCACCCACATATGTACACGGTGATCGAGGACGTCCACCCATACATTGTGTATAGTTCCACGAACTGGATCAATAGCCACATTCATGACTGTTATTGTAGTAGTAGGCTTCGGCAGGAGTCTAGGTTCCCAGGAGAGGTTGAACACAGATGTAAATATCCCTGATAACTATCATGTTGTATCCCAGAGACTTAAGAATTATTATGTTGTATCCCAAAGACTTAAGAATTATTATGTTGTATCCCAGAGACTTAAGAATTATTATGTTGTATCCCAAAGACTTAAGAATTATTATGTTGTATCCCAGAGACTTAAGAATTATTATGTTGTATCCCAGAGACTTAAGAATTATCATGTTGTATCCCAGAGACTTAAGAATTATTATGTTGTATCCCAGAGACTTGAGAATTATCATGTTGTATCCCAGAGACTTAAGAATTATTATGTTGTATCCCAGAGACTTAAGAATTATCATGTTGTATCCCAGAGACTTAAGAATTATCATGTTGTATCCCAGAGACTTAAGAATTATCATGTTGTATCCCAGAGGCTTAAGAATTATCACGTGTCCCAGAGACTTAAGAATTATTATGTTGTATCCCAGAGACTTAAGAATTATCATGTTGTATCCCAGAGACTTAAGAATTATTATGTTGTATCCCAGAGACTTAAGAATTATCATGTTGTATCCCAGAGACTTAAGAATTATTATGTTGTATCCCAGAGACTTGAGAATTATCATGTTGTATCCCAGAGACTTAAGAATTATTATGTTGTATCCCAGAGACTTAAGAATTATCATGTTGTATCCCAGAGACTTAAGAATTATTATGTTGTATCCCAGAGACTTAAGAATTATCATGTTGTATCCCAGAGACTTAAGAATTATTATGTTGTATCCCAGAGACTTGAGAATTATCATGTTGTATCCCAGAGACTTAAGAATTATTATGTTGTATCCCAGAGACTTAAGAATTATTATGTTGTATCCCAGAGACTTAAGAATTATCATGTTGTATCCCAGAGACTTAAGAATTATTATGTTGTATCCCAGAGGCTTAAGAATTATCACGTGTCCCAGAGACTTAAGAATTATCATGTTGTATCCCAGAGGCTTAAGAATTATCACGTGTCCCAGAGGCTTAAGAATTATCATGTTGTATCCCAGAGACTTAAGAATTATCATGTTGTATCCCAGAGACTTAAGAATTATTATGTTGTATCCCAGAGACTTAAGAATTATTATGTTGTATCCCAGAGACTTAAGAATTATCATGTTGTATCCCAGAGACTTAAGAATTATTATGTTGTATCCCAGAGGCTTAAGAACCATGTTGTATCCCAGAGACTTAAGAATTATCATGTTGTATCCCAGAGACTTAAGAATTATCATGTTGTATCCCAGAGGCTTAAGAATTATCATGTTGTATCCCAGAGACTTAAGAATTATTATGTTGTATCCCAGAGGCTTAAGAACCATGTTGTATCCCAGAGACTTAAGAATTATCATGTTGTATCCCAGAGACTTAAGAATTATCATGTTGTATCCCAGAGGCTTAAGAATTATCATGTTGTATCCCAGAGACTTAAGAATTATTATGTTGTATCCCAGAGGCTTAAGAACCATGTTGTATCCCAGAGACTTAAGAATTATCATGTTGTATCCCAGAGACTTAAGAATTATTATGTTGTATCCCAGAGACTTAAGAATTATCATGTTGTATCCCAGAGACTTAAGAATTATCATGTTGTATCCCAGAGACTTAAGAATTATTATGTTGTATCCCAGAGACTTAAGAATTATTATGTTGTATCCCAGAGTCTTAAGAATTATTATGTTGTATCCCAGAGACTTAAGAATTATTATGTTGTATCCCAGAGACTTGAGAATTATCATGTTGTATCCCAGAGGCTTAAGAATTATCACGTTGTATCCCAGAGACTTAAGAATTATCATGTTGTATCCCAGAGACTTAAGAATTATCACGTTGTATCCCAGAGACTTAAGAATTATCATGTTGTATCCCAGAGACTTAAGAATTATTATGTTGTATCCCAGAGACTTAAGAATTATTATGTTGTATCCCAGAGACTTAAGAATTATCATGTTGTATCCCAGAGACTTAAGAATTATTATGTTGTATCCCAGAGACTTGAGAATTATTATGTTGTATCCCAGAGACTTGAGAATTATTATGTTGTATCCCAGAGACTTGAGAATTATTATGTTGTATCCCAGAGGCTTAAGAACCATGTTGTATCCCAGAGACTTAAAAATTCTCACGTGTCCCAGAGACTTGAGAATTATTATGTTGTATCCCAGAGACTTGAGAATTATTATGTTGTATCCCAGAGACTTAAGAATTATCATGTTGTATCCCAGAGACTTAAGAATCATGTTGTATCCCAGAGACTTAAGAATTATCATGTTGTATCCCAGAGACTTAAGAATTATCATGTTGTATCCCAGAGACTTAAGAATTATCATATATCCCAAGAGACATGAGAATTATCATAACCTACACTGATATCAAGTTCCTTCGTCATTTAACGTGGATATAATGTTTAACCTTGTTAAAATGTTCAACCGCTGTGGTCCACCTCACTTTATGTGCCATATTTAAAACGTCATTGTCCACAGCTTGAGCAAGTGGCAGTGAATGATGACTCCCTCCACCTCCCAACAGCTCCTTGCAGACGACTATAGGTGGACCAACACAGTCGTAATGTGGCGAGACCTGACGTTATGTAGTGGTGTTGGGGAACATCTGCTGCCGTTGGAGGGAGAGTCGGGCGCCTTACGTGTGTGTTGTGAGTTGTCGCCAGCTGTACCGTGTGCCATGATCCAACACCTTATGTGACGAACATCATTACTTGAGTTATATACATGTGATACCAGACGTTGGATATGCCTCAATTATCTCACTGGAGACGTGTATCTACGAAGTCGAACGTTAGAATTAGAAGATATTTTAAGAATTGTAATATTTTTGGATCTGTTAGGTCTTATGACGTCTTTTGCCATCGACGACTTGTCACTTAACCTCACTGTGCCAATATATATGTATATATATATATATATCATACAAACCTCCAACAGCCAGGATCGAACCTGGGACCCCTTGTGCAAGAGGCAGGCATGCTAACCGCTAGGCTAAGGGACTGTATGATAGGAAACAACTATTCGAAATACTAAGTACTCGAATACTTAGTTGTACAGTCAGGTTCGGTAAAACGCTATCAGCTGGCTATGTGCGTCTGTTCGGATAGACCCCGTTGCTTACCATTGTGAGACGAAGGGTATTCGAGTACTTAGTATTTCGAATAGTTGTTTCCTATTATACAGTCCCTTAGCCTAGCGGTTAGCATGCCTGCCTCTTGCACAAGGGGTCCCAGGTTTGATCCTGGCTGTTGGAGGTTTGTATGTTCTATGAAGGTGCGCGTTCAAATGCACTTTATTCGTATATATATATATATATATATATATATATATATATATATATATGTATATATATATATATATATATATATATATATATATATATATATATATATATATATATATATATATATGTATATATATATATCCTGGGGATAGGGGAGATAGAATACTTCCCACGTATTCCTTGCGTGTCGTAGAAAGCGACTAAAAGGGGAGGGAGCGGGGGGGCTGAAAATCCTTCCCTTTCGTTTTAGCTTAATTTTCCAAAAGAGGAACAGAGAAGGGGGCCAGGTGAGGATATTCTCTCAAAGGCCCAGTCCTCTGTTCTTGACGCTACCTCGCTAACGCGGGAAATGGCAAATAGTATGAAAAGAAATATATATATGTTGGAGATTTGTATTTTCTATGAAGGTGCGCGTTCATATGCACTTTGTTCGTATTCATATACCTCCGTATTGTACAGTTAGGTTCGGTAAGATGCTATCTTCTGGGTGTGTGAGCCTGATGGGAAATGACCGGTGTAGACCCCGTTGCTCACCAACGTGAGACGAAGGATACTCGAGTAGATAGTATTCGAATAGCCATTTCCTTTTAGGGGCAATCACATCCTTGCGGTAGCGCTCCCGTCTGTAGCACAGGGGTCCCGGGTTCGATCCTGGCTGTTGAAGGTTTGTATGATATATATATATATATATATATATATATATATATATATATATATATATATATATATATATATTTTTTTTTTTTTTTTTTTTTATACTATTCGCCATTTCCCGCGTTAGCAAGGTAGCGTTAAGAACAGAGGACTGGACCTTTGAGGGAACATCCTCACCTGGCCCCCTTCTCTGTTCCTTCTTTTGCAACCCTTAATGTCGTCTATGGCATGAAAGAGAATTAACGTCTTTGTCATAAGGGCCTTGGAATCGAATGCTTCTTAAACATTCATTTGGAATATCCATGACGCAAAAAGAAAAAGAAAATCGTTCTTACGAAAGAAAAAAAAGGATCATTTAGTGTTGTTTCATACGAATTAATCGAAAAATGAGCAATCGTTTTGGTGTTTTGTTCATACGAACGAAAGAAAACAATAAGCATCGTTCAATGTGTTGTTCATGTGAACGAAGATGATATGCTGCTACTGAGTTACTGGTTGACAAATGGTTTTCTGTGGTCATTTTAACGGTGAGGTGATCTCACTATTCACTAAAGTTACCCGAGGTAAAGTATTCGTGTTCACAAACACGTCGTATTTGGTGGGTTGTCTGTGTTGTTCTTGCCGTGGCAAAATGGACGACTGCCCACGAGCTTTTGACACATGCATAGCATCTCTCTTTCTCTAAAAAAAAAAATGTATATAAACGATTGTTTTCTTTTAAGATTATGTGTAAGAAAACTGATGGTTAACGTATGTTAGGAAGATGTGGTGATATGAAGTATAAATGATTGATCGAAAGTGTTCCGTTGCAAAAGAGGATCAAACGTCTGAGATAACCACTGGAGGGGCTTATATGTGCTTCGAAAAGACAGGTTTCGAACTGTTTTCGGTGATTCTTTTGTTTCTGAAGCTCTTAGAATTTCTTAGTAAAGACAGTCGAGCTGTATGGAAGTTAGAGTGGCAAATATGACTGAAGGTTTTGAAGTGTCTTTAGGATCTGTTATAGAGGAAGAGTTATACATATGGACCTGTTAGAGAGGAAGGCTTATGGCTGATCCATCAGAATTTTTAACAGGGGAGGAGTCTTATGGCTGACACATTAGGATCTGTGACAGAGGAAGGGACTTATGGGTGATCCATTAGGATATGTGACGGAGGAAGGGTCTTATGGCTGATCCATCAGCATCTGTGATAGAGGAAGGGTCTTATGGCTGATACATCAGGATCTGCGACAGAGGAAGGGCCTTATGGCTGATCCATCAGGACCTGTGATAGAGGGAGGGTCATATGGCTGATTCATTAGGATCTGTGAAAGAAGAAGAGTTTCATGACTGATCCATATCCTAATATGTGAAAGATGAAAGGTCTACTGGCTGATCCATCAGGATCTGTGAAAGAGGAAGGGTCTTGTGACCGATCCATCAGGATCTGTCATACAGGACGTCGTATGGGTGATCCATAAGAGCGGGTCGGTGGCAGTAGGCCGCAGCGGGGCACATCACAGTATGATGATGGATCCGTCTGCAGCTGCTGGTGCCCCACGCCCTCAACAAGCCTTCCCCCTGGTGCCCCACGCCCTCAACAACAGCCCCAACCCCCTCCACCAGCTGCCACTTAGGGGGCATTATCTTTTACATCAGCCTCCTTCTCCCATCCCTCCCTTCGCACACCCTTGAATCATCCGAAGGGGCGAAGGGAGGACGTCCCTTCGTTGTGTACTTTCATGATATACACACGTTCATCACATCCTCCTCTGCTGTCTCATGATAACCCCTTCTCCTGTCCCGAACACATCAGGACCGTGGCACTCACCACCATCACAGGTTCGTATCCCCGTCCCTCATCAGGGGTTTTCGTGGCTATCACCAGCACCGTAGGGTCTTCTTGGCACTCGCCAGCACCAGGGGGTCGTGCCAATCGACAACACCACAGATTCATGGCACTCACCAACATGATCGTACTGTGGCACTTAACCTCGTTGTAGCAATTGACCTTTTACTGTGGCACTTGGCATTGTGGCATTTGACCTTACTGTTAGCACTTGACATTGTGGCATTTGACCTTACTGTTAGCACTTGACATTGTGGCATTTGACTTCACTGTTTGGCATTTGAGATTGAGACACTTCATCTGACTGTGGTACTTTACCTCACTGTTGGCACCTCGCCTCACTGCAGTACTTAACTTTCATGTCAGGAACTTAGGCCCATTGTTTTACTTTACCTCCCTGTCGGCACGATCTCACTGTGGCACTTGACTTCACCGTGGCACTCACTGGGGGTCGTACGAGCCAGTCCCCAGTTCATGGCACTCTATGGCACCTCCCAGAACAAGCTCATATGGCGCTACTCAGCGTCAACAAACGGGGAAGGACTTAACCTCAGGGTGGAAGAATATGACTGACACAATACATGATCAGGCGAGACATGCAGTGTGTACCTAAGCATGTGGAGACACCAGCCGTGTGGTGGTGCCACTTATGTGTTAATACCACCAGCCACTTATGACATCAAGGTTGTGTGGTAGCTGTAGAGTCTAAGGAGCCACAATACGCCTGCTAGTACCAGACACACCATCGTGGTACCTCCTTGATAGCAACAAGCAACTGAGGTACCAGACATATATATATGGTAGCGCCTGAAGTTGGCTGGTATACCAGACACGACAAGTTGGTGTATAAATAGAGTAAGATAAAGAACGGTTTATTGGCTAAAGGCAGCCACTCGGCTGACAATACACGGTTGAGGTATGTAAGCGCGTGACACGCACACACACACACACACACACACACACACACACGGAGCACCCCCACCCTCACATCCGTGTGATGGTGACTCTCCTCTTCGTAAGTTATCTCTCCCCCTCCGTTCCCTTCCACTGCCTCTTCCTGCTGCTACGGGAGTCTCCCCACTAACCCACACAACCCGTCAACACTTAACCACAGTGCCCGGGGAGTGAGCCAGAGGGAGAGGTGGGAGGGTCGGACATCTGATGGCCCACATTCACATAGGGTTTACGAGTCGGCACCCATGTTCCTCCCTCGTTTTTAACACGGTTGAAGAACGCAGATGAACTCGAATATTTCTAACAGATTTTTCTTTTAATAGTGGAGGAGTCAGTTGAAATCATTTTTGTCCTTCTTACAAGGCTATTTTGGGGCATCTCCCATACGTCTGTTGATATTTCCTCCTCCTTCTGTCGTTTCAAAATTCTTCTCGACTCTCTAGGGCACAGAGTCAAGAGCAGATGAGCCGATTATCCCATGAAGTTTGAGGTGAAGAACTTTCGTTCTAACAGGTTGGGTCGCAACACATTTACAGTGAAGACTCCTCCTTCTTCTCCTTCTCCTCCTCCTCCTCCTCCTCAGGGAAGCAGAAAGGTTAGTACCTCCTAAATCTGCGTGGGGGGGACCTCGTTGGGAGCTGCTGCAGTACTTCGCTCAGCCGGAACGTTGCTTATCATCTTATCAGTTAAGAAGACTCCCTCAAGATGGATGAACTCACATTAGTATTTCTTGTTAGCACAGTTTCACGTATGTGTTGTCTTTCGTTTCATGTTTTAAGAGTCGTCTTCTTGTAGAAACGGATTCGTTCGTCAATTTTCATTCTCCTTCTATAATAGTACTTTTCCATGCTAGTACATTTTCTTTGTATACTGAAAGGGTTCCTTTCCCTCCTTCGTTTTTTTCCCCTCCTGCTGTCACGGGAGGGCGTGGTGGGCCAAGGGTAGCATCCTTGTATCTTGTGCCCATCATACGCTCTGTATCTGCCTCCAACATTACCTCAAACCTTCATCCACACTGCTGCTGAAAAGCTCCATCTGTATCCACCTAGCAAATAAAGATTTGAAATTAAGAATTCCGTCTTGAATAAGATTGGGAATTTAGGATTGTATATTTGTCCTCCAGCAGGTACGCTCGACATGGAGCACCAGGTCTCCTGTTATCTGTCCTCTCCATGCCCTCACGTGCAGCGTGAGTGACACCAGCTACTGAACAGCCTGGAGTGTTAGAGGGTCTTGGTCTAAAAAGGATTTTTTAGGTCTGTAGATGTGAGGATAAGTCTAAGCGGAGGACGTTGGGGGATCCAGTGGCCTTTTTTAAAGATGTGGTGACACACGTTGTAGTGGTTATGGATAGGGATGGAGGATAGGAATCTATAACGGACGGGTTTAGGCTCAGAACACTCCTGACTACTGTGTCCAGATCTCGCTATATGTTGGTATGCTGCAAGATCTCCTTGTGTGTTGGATATGGTGTTAGATCTCCTTGTGTGTTGGATATGGTGTTAGATCTCCTTGTGTGTTGGATATGGTGTTAGATTTCCTTCTGTGTTGGATATGGTGTTAGATCTCCTTGTGTGTTTGATTTAGTGTTAGATCTTATGTGTTATATATATGGTGTTAGATCTCCTTGCGTGTTAGGTATGGTACCTGATCTTTTGTGCGTTGGATATAGTGTTAGATCCCCTTGTATATCAGCCATGGTATCAGATCTCCTTCTATGTGTTGGATAAAGTGTTAGACCCCTTTGTGCGTTAGCATCAGTATGAGAAATCTTCTTTGTGTTGGCTGCAGTGTTATAAGTCCCCTCTCTTCTGACTAGGGTATCGGATCCTTTTATGATCACCATTTGACAATCAGATCGTCCGATCCGACACTCTTTTTTTTTTTCCACCAGCATGATTCTCTCTACCTCCGTAAACTAACAGATGGTCCTGCTCAGGCCGGAGAGTCGACCAATACCAGCTGGTGCTGCCAGGGCGGGAGGGTCGACCAGAGGAGCTACACAACGAGCGACCAACGTAAAGTTTTGAGCCCGGCCAAAAGGAGGAACGTCAACAATGGGATGCCTCACGTCCTCGTGTAACAACTGCCAGCGATCACGCACCGTCGCTCCTGCACGCTCTCTGGCCAAGGGAGGTGGCAGAGGCGTACATTTTCTAGGCTTGTTATCCTTTCTCTGATGTTGGGTGGAGGGGATGGACATGGCCCTCGGACGCATGCGCGCGTGTGTGTGTGTGTGTGTGTGTTTTCAATCGGGATTGTGGAGCGTGACCTTCAGGCCTGGGCGGGAACAAGGAAGTGTTTATGACATTCGAGACGCGGCAGCTGTGGCTGTGTGCCGGTAGCCATTAAAGAGTGCCAGGTGCCAGGTGCTGCTGTCGGTGCCATTGCGAAATTCACCTAAACCCCCGAGAAATAGTGCCGAAAACACACACACACACACACACACACACACACACATACACACACACTTGTGTTTGAAGTACATAGAAGATCAAATGGAGGGAAACCTATATGGAAATGACGATACGGGATTCAAAACCCTTCCATCAGAAGAGACGAGTATAATAAACACAACCCAGCCCTCTGATGGCATCCTTTCTGCAGGCGTTTGACAGACATCACGAAGGCTTTTAATCATGGTGTTGGGAAGGCAAGAGTTAGCTGCCTGCCTCTAGACATGTCCCCGTTCCTCCCCCTCCTAACCCGGCATTCTCGGCAGCTCAGCGCCCAACTCTCCCCTACATGTCGTACTGGGAACTACACGTCGTAAATATTGACCAGGGCGGGTGTGGCCTCGGCTGCTGCCACTAAAACACACAGCCCACCTCTGTGCCCCCATGGCTCAGGGAGTTGTAAAACCCCACCCCCCCTCCCTGGCACCGTGTGGGTATGTGTGTGTATGCGTGTGTGTGTGTGTGTGTGTGTGTGTGTGTGTGTGGGTGTCTGTGTGTACCGGTACAATCATTACACACACGCGTGTGTAGTTGGCTGAAGGCCCTGTAGAGGATGAACTCACAGGGAGCCAGATAATCACACACTGTGTCGCTGGGACATTAGAAAAAAAAGGGAGGGATTTTTCTACGAAACTAACTAAGGAAAGGTGGTATACCTGAGGGTACAGCTGTGCCTTTGTTGATCACCTAGTAACGAAACCTCTCGAGTTGACTGACCGAACGTGTCGCTGGCGTCGGCCCTTTCCTTCCCACGCAGGCAGCTTTTTACTCCTTGACTACGAAATATGCAGTCAAGTCCCACAAGAAAAGGTGAGTTCTCATAACCCCTTCTGCTCTTCCTGTATGAATCACTACTTAACTCATCAGAAATTGGGGAAACTATGATCCTCGTCTGAATAAATGTTTCTTGTGAATCTTGATTCAAAGAGTGAAGACCACAGTGGTCCTCGTTTCTGCTGCGAGCTGGCTAATCTGGCGAGGCTCGGCGCAGGGGGAGCGAGTGGATGGTATGTAAAGCGAGGGAGGTGGTCAGAAACCACAGACCAGAGGTAATTGTGAGGGTGACAGACTAATGCTGGTGGTTGTCGACGGGGGTGGGAAAGGAGGAGTGGGCCACTGGCGTCCACCGGAGGACATGGACCACCGGGGTTCAGCCGCAGCCGGGTGACCAGGGACCAGTGGGAAATAGAAGCCATCAGGAAACCGCGGGGGTTTACCACGGAATACGGGCGGTCTAGAACTAGATGTCGCCATGAATTAGATTACCAGAGACCACCGAGGACAAGGGGAACCTGGAGATTACGTGGACGACCACTAGGGAATTAGGTCCTCTAGGACCCGGGGGCAATTGGAGGATGGTAGCCACTAGATACCGAAGGTAATCAGAGACCTTGGGCCACAGGTAGACAGAGGACCCACTAGGGACCTGGGAGATCCTTGGTGACCCAGACGGATCCCGGACCATGTATCATCGCAGACCGTGAATCTTCGGGAGCCAGAGGACCATTAGGAATCAGAGGCCACTTGACCACCTTGGTCTTGGAATTACTGAGAGCTAGAGAGAGAGGCCACCAACAGATCAAGGACCATCGAAGACCATAGACCACATAGAACCAGGGGCCAACAAGGTCAGAAACAGTGAGTTACTAAGGGCCACCTGAAGCCAGTGAGGGTCCTTCTAGGACCACAAGCCACTGTGAGTAGGAGACCTTCGGGAGGATACACCATCGAGGAGGAGGAGGGGGAAGCGAAGGGGCAGTGTATAGTAATAGCAAGAGATATAAAGAAAAAAAAAAAAGTCTTCAAGAAAGGGTAGACTTAAGTAAAGTCTTACATTACAGACCACTATGGTTGGTCATGTCATACATCACATAAAGAACTACCGTGCGACTCCCATGACCAGCTTATCGCAGAAATCATCAACTCGACGACAACACCAGAATTGCCTCTGCTAAGTGGGGTCCCTCAGGGCAGTGTCTTATCACCAACACCACTCGTTACTTACACAGCTGACATCTCTCCGCCAGTTGGAAACATGAGTGTGGACATCTTCTTCACCAACGACGCCACCCAGATAGTCGTCTCGAACAACTTACTCTCAGGACAAGTACTTTGAGGAATAAACAGATTTTCGAAGGGGACTGCGAAGCAGAACGTGAACAATTTGCCACATCGGTGCTGGGAAGTATAAAAACCCAGTGGTATTATTATAGATGGAAACGAGATAGCACGCCAGAAGAGCTGCTAAATCCTGGGTCACACACACACACACTAACTTCACGAGGGCCTGATAGTAGATCACAAGACACACTCAAGGGAAAAAGCGACCCTGATCAGTCTGTACAGAGTCTGGCACCTTCCTCCGGAGAGCCAAAGATTACAGGTTATGAAAGCCATGGTCATATCGACTCTTGTCTACTTCTTTAGCCCCATATAACTCATCTCCAAAGCATATACTCTGAAGCTAAAGAGGATACAGATAGTAAAGGGGGTCTACGATTCGATACGAATGAGAAGGATCCTTTCTTTCGTCAACAACACCGAGAAACAACATGGACGACTGAAAATCAAGCCAATAGGCTCATACTGAAGGGAAGCAACGTCAGAAATTATAGCAAAGGCCGAAGCCAACAAATCATGATACAACATTACAACATGCACTCCCTCCAGTCTCCCGGGGCACCAAAACAACGGGTTTCCAGCACGTCACAAGTACCACACACACACACACACACACACACACACACACACACACACAGTTGTGAGATATCTCAACTGTATATATTCAGTTGAATAACTGCTTGAACTCAATAGGTATATTCATACACCTGTATGTACACTTTATCTCTCTTGCATATCCAAACTACACCTTCCCCTGTCCACCCCCTTCTTACTGACGATCCTCTCTCTCTCTCTCTCTCTCTCTCTCTCTCTCTCTCTCTCTCTCTCTCTCTCTCTCTCTCTCTCTCTCTCTCTCTCTCTCTCTCTCTCTCTCTCTCTCTCTCTCTCTCTCCTCTCTCTCTCTCTCTCTCTCTCTCTCTCTCTCTCTCTCTCTCTCTCTCTCTCTCTCTCTCTGTATATATATGTATATATTTTTCATTATACTCAGTCACTGTCTCCCGCGTTAGCGAGGTAACGCAAGAATACAGACGTAAGAATGGCCCAACCTATCCACATACACATGTATAAACGTATACGCTCACACACGCACATATACATACCTATACATTTCAACGTATACATGCACAGACATATACATATATACACATGTACATATTCATACGTGATGCCTTCATCCATTTTCGGCGCCATCCCCGCCCCACATGAAATGTCGCCCCCTTTCCCTGCGCGTGCGCGCGAGGTAGCGTTAGTAAAAGACAACAAAGGCCACATTCGTTCACACTCAGTCTCTAGATGTCATGTGTAATGCACCGAATCCACTGCTCCCTTTCCACATCCAGGCCCCACAAAACTTTCCATGGTTTACCCCAGACGCTTCACATGCCCTGGTTCAATCCAGTGACTGCACGTCGACCCTGGTATACCACATCGATCCAATTCACTCTATTCCTTGCACGCCTTTCACCCTCCTGCATGTTCAGTCCCCGATGCTCAAAATCGTTATCACTCCATCCTTCTACCTCCAATTAGGTCTGTCTCCCACTTCTCGTTCCCTCCATCTCTGACACATATATCCTCTTGGTCAATCTTTCCTCACTCATTCTCTCCATGTGACCAAACTATTTCAAAACACCCTCTTCTGCTCTCTCAACCACACTCTTTTTATTACCACACATCTCTCTTATCCTTTCATTACTTACTCGATCAAAACACCTCACACCATATATTGTGCTCGAACATTTCATTTCCAACACATCCATCCTCTCCCGCACAACCCTATCTATACCCCATGCCTCGCAACCATAAAACATTGCTGGAACCACTATTCCTCCAAACATACCTATTTTTGCTTTCCGAGATAACGTTCTCGCCTTCCACACATTCTTCAACGCTCCCAGAACATTCTCCCCTCCCCCACCGTGTGACTCACTTCCGCTTCCATAGATCCATCCGCTGCCAAATCCACTCCCAGATACCTAAAACACTTCACTTCCTCAAGTTTTTCTCCATTCAAACTTACCTCCCAGTTAACTTGTCCCTTAGCCCTACTGAACCTAACAACCTTGCTTAATCACATTTACTCTCAGCTTTCTTCTTTCACACATCCTACCAAACTCAGTCACCAACTCCTGCAGTTTCTCACCCGAATAAGCCACCAGCGCTGTTTCATCAGCGAACAACAACTGACTTACTTCCCAAGCCCTCCCATCCACAACAGACTTCATACTTGCCCCTCTCTCCAAAACTCTTGCATTCACCTCCCTAACAACCCCATCCATAAACAAATCAAACAGCCACGGAGATATCACACATCCCTGCCGCAAACCGACATTCACTAGGAACCAATCACTTTCCTCTCTTCCTACCCGTACACATGCCTTACATCCTTGATAAAAACTTTTAACTTCCAGCAACTTACCTCCTAACCATATACTCTTAAAACCTTCCACAGAGCATCTCTTTCAACTCTATCATATGCCTTCTCCAGATCCATAAATGTTACATACAAATCCATTTGTTTTTCTAAATATTTCTCTCATATATTCTTCAAAGCAAACACCTGATCGACACATCCTCTACCACTTCTGAAACCACACTGCTCTTCCCCAATCTTATGCTCTGTACATGCCTTCACCCTCTCAATCAATACCCTCCCATATAATTTCCCAGGAATACTCAACAAACTTATACCCCTGTAATTTGAACACTCACCTTTATCCCCCTTGCCTTTGTTCAGTGGAACTATGCATGCATTCCGCCAGTCCTCAGGCACCTCACCATGAAACATACATACATTGAATATCCTTACCAACCTTCACCCTGTCAATCAATACCCTCCCTTATAATTTCCCAGGAATACTCAACAAACTTATACCCCTGTAATTTGAACACTTACCTTTATCCCCCTTGCCTTTCCACAATGGAACTATGCATACATTCCGCCAATCCTCAGGCACTTCACCATGAAACATTCATACATTGAATATCCTTACCAACCAGTCAACAACACAGTCACCCTCTTTTATAGTAAATTCCACGACAATACCATCCAAACCCGCCGCCTTGCCGGCTTTCATCTTCTGCAAAGTTTTCACTACCTCCTCTCTGTTTACCAAACCATTCTCCCTGACACTCACTTCGCACACCACCTCGACGAAAACACCCTATATCTGCCAATCTATCATCAAACACATTCAGTAAACCTTCAAAATACTCACTCCATATTCTTCTCACATCACCACTACTTACTATCACCTTCCCATTTGCCCCCTTCACCGATGTCCCCATTTGTTCTCGTCTCTTACGGCACTTTATTTACCTCCTTCCAAAATATTTTTCTATTCTCCCTAAAATTTAATGATACTCTCTCACCCCATCTCTCATTTGCCCTCTTTTTCACCTCTTGCACCTTTCTCTTGACCTCCTGCCCCTTTCTTTCATACATCTCCCATTCATTTGCACTACTTCCCTGCAAAAATAGTCCAAATGCCTCTCTTTTTTCTTTCACTAACAATCTTACTTATTCATCCCACTACTCACTACACTTTCAGTTTTACCCACGTCAATCTAATTTTTACTTTCTTACACTTTATCACATACTCCCACAACTCCTGCTTCAAGGGTAGTGCTACTCCTTCCTTTGCTCTTGTCCTCTCACCAACCCCTTACTTTACTCCGAGACATTCCCAAACCACTCTTCCTCTTTACCCTTGAGCTTCGTTTCACTCAGAGCCAAAACATCCTGGTTCCTTTCCTCAAACATACTACCTATCTCTCCTTTTTTCCCATCGTGGTCACATGCACACACATTTAGACACCCCAGTCTAAGCCTCCGAGGAGGATGAGCACTCCCCGCATGACTTCTGTTTCCCCTGTTTAGAAAGTTGAGATACAGGGAGGGGAGGGTTTCTAGCCATCCCCCCCCACACGTTCACGTTCCCTTTATAAACATATATATACATACATATATGTATGTGTGTGTGTGTGTGTGTGTGTGTGTGTGTGTGTGTGCGTGCGTGTGTGTGTGTGTGTGTGTGTGTGTGTGTGTGTGTGTGTGTGTGTGTGTGTGTGTGTATAAAACCCACGAGATCAGGGTGTACAAGGACTGTGAGAGGTCGGCGTCCCGTCGTGTTATCCTCAGAGAACCAGTGGGCGTTGGTAGCTCTTGTGGTGTGAGGAGGACGACCAGGTTACATGACGAGGTTGCCGTTGACAGATGACTGTTGTTCAACATTTCCCGTTGTGGGAACGGCGAGCTTATGCTACTGTTACCCACCAGCCGTTGGGCCAGGCCACAGATGGGAAATTGGGATTATTTCCTACAGTTTTAATCACTGGTGGTCTGAGAAGATGACCAGAGCAATGCTGGTCTCTGGTGGCCTGAGGAGATGACTAGAGCAGTGCTGGTCTCTGGTGGTTTGAGGAGATGACTAGAGCAGTGCTGGTCTCTGGTGGTTTGAAGAGATGACTGGAGTATCGCTGGTCTCTGGTGGTCTGAAGAGATGACTGGAGTATCGCTGGTCTCTGGTGGTCTGAGGAGATGACTAGAGCATTGCTGGTCTCTGGTGGTTTGAAGAGATGGCCAGATCAGTGCTGGTCTCTGGTGGTCTGAAGCGATGACTGGAGCAGTGCTGGTCTCTGGTGGTCTGAGGAGATGGCCAGATCAGTGCTGGTCTCTGGTGGTCTGAAGAGATGACTGGCGCAGTGCTGGTCTCTGGTGGTCTGCGGAAACGATCCTCAGCTGTAGCACATTCATCGTGAAAATGGTCTTCAAGAAAGTGCACTTCCTTCCCCTACCACTCCTGCGTCGAAAGAGCCATTAACTTCTCCCTTTTCTCCTCATCGTGCGAGCCAAACAAGCGAGACTCCTCGAAAATTTATGGGTGAATCACTGAAGACCATTAGCGCCCCCCTGACCCAGGCTGTGTGGGCACGAGAGAGCCACATTCCACAAACGTCATTTTTACCTTTGAGGAAAACCTTCCTCCTCCCTCGTCGTCCTTCTCCTCCTCCTCCTCGTCGTCCTTCTCCTCCTCCTCCTCCTCCTCCTGTTATGGTACTCACTACCTCTCCTTGACCCTCCTCCTTCTTGTCCTTCTCCTCCTCCTCCTCCTCCTGTCATGGCACTCTCTACCTCTCCTTGACCCTCCTCCTCCTCGTCCTTTTTCTCCTCCTCCTCCTCCTGTTATGGCACTCTCTACCTCTCCTTGACCCTCCTCCTCCTTGTCCTTCTCCTACTCCTCCTCCTCCTGTTATGGCACTCTCTACCTCTCCTTGACCCTCTTCCTCCTGTTATGGCACCCTCTATCTCTCCTTGACCCTCTCCTCCTAGTCCTTCTCCTCCTCCTCCTCCTCCTGTTATGGCACTCTCTGCCTCCCCTCGACTCTCCTTCTCCTCGTCCTTCTTCTTCTCCTTCTCCTCCTGTTATGGCACTCTCTACCTCTCCTTGACCCTCCTCCTCCTATTATGGCACTCTCTACCTCTCCTTGACCCTCCTCCTCCTGTTATGGCACTCTCTATCTCTCCTTGACCCTCTCCTCCTAGTCCTTCTCCTCCTCCTCCTCCTCCTGTTATGGCACTCTCTATCTCTCCTTGACCCTCCCCCTCCTCGTCCTTCTCCTCCTCCTCCTCCTCCTGTTATGGCACTTTCTATCTCTCCCTGACCCTCCACATATATATACCCACTTCAACACTTTGCATTCAAGTTCTGAACCCTAAGATGTGATCCCTCAAACGTAGGAGAACCAGTTGGTAACTTCATGTCTCTCAGGAAACCACACAAGACCAAAGCTGAACGAGGTCAGGATTTAATTTTTTTCTTTCCTTTTTTTCTTTATGTGCCACATTCACTTAAGGAGAGAGAAGTCATAAAGGGCAATCACAGTTTATGGGTTCGTCATAAAATTTTTTGTTGGAGAGGGTAACAGCGGGACGCCATAAATCAGAAATGTCCGACGGGTGTCGACACGACCACACTCAAGGTATCTTGTGCACTCTGAAGCCGCTTGTGGTCGCGTTAGATGCGTTTCGATTCTGTCATATCCCGTGGAGATTGAAAATGAAATACGGTCACTGTATCTTTCGCCTCGTCGGCAGTATAAATTCCGAAATTAACTTAAGTCATGAGAATCAGCATGTATCTGGAACCCTTACGAGGTAGTAGAGTAGAAGTAGTGGAATCAAACTCCCTTTACAGGTATGTTGAAGTATTTAGTGACCTTAAGGAGAAGTAGCACTTGTTTTTATCAATCTCTCTCAAGTGAAGGCTCAGACATGCAGTTCGGGGCATGTTTTCACAACCTGCTTCTCCCGTAGAGGCGCCTGTTCCAAAGCCCTGTGTCTACACACACCTGTTAGAAAAGAAACACCTGTTTCCAGAGCCTTACATCTGTTGTAGATCATTTCTCAAAAGCTACATCTGTAAATAAAACACCTGTTTCCAAGCCCTACGACTTCTGTTTTTCAAAGCTACATCTGTAAGAAAAAAAACACCTGTCCCAAAGCTTTAAAGCTGTTCAAGAGACACATGTTTCAGAGGAAACCTACACCTGTAAGGAAAAGGCGCCTGTTTGAAGGCACCTGCATCTGTACGCAAAGACAGCTGTTTCATAAGCAAGGTGTTTACGATCATAAAAACCTTCTGGACTTGCACGTCAGAAGAGCTACTGTAACGTGGTTTAGTGTGCCGTACATACTATACTGTAGTGTTGTATAAAGCATACTGTATACTGTATCCTGGTGTATGTGTGTCTGTGTGTGTGTTCTATGTAAATGTTCGGTGTAAAGTGGTGAACATATCTCCTAACTTTGAGTCAATTATAAACATCGCAATGTGGTGTTGAAAGCACTCTATACTATGGTGCTGTCTGTCTGTGTATCATTAGGTGTACTGTCTGTCTGTGTATCATGAGGTGTATTGTCTTCGGGTGTTATAAGCTACGGGGCAGTATAGTGGAGGGTGTAAAGTATAAAGGAGTATAATGGTATAGTAAAGAGCGTTATAGTATAGAGGGGGGAGAACGCTTTTTCTATCACACTGTAGCACAATGGGGCACTGTATGTCATAAGACCCGTTCGGTGTGTTCCACGAAGCACTATAAGAGAGTCCTATGATGACTGTGGCGTTGCTAGTATTATTGCTCACGAGCCAGGGTGACACGCGGCGCTCCGGCTGAAGCGTAGGTAATGGATTCGCTGTGACTCGTAAAGTTTATGGCACGAAGATGTCGTCCCCCCCTCACTCACTCCCTCCCCCTCACTCTCGGATGGGGAGTTAAGTTTATGCAGTCAGAAAAGTAGCTTTATGACCAACTCCCTCGTATGTGTATGGGAATTCACGAGTTGACATATGCAACATCTGGCCAACTTTGTTGTCACCGCCTTGAAAAGAAATGAATCTTGAGAGGGTTTAAAAGATGTTAGAGAATATTTTTAGAATCTAGTTCACAGTAGAAGGATGACTTCTTTCCCCCCCCCCCTCCCCACCACCACCACCACCACCACCACACACACCACTTCATCAGCGTCCTCACTCACAGATGGTTAAGACACTGTAATGAATTTTCTACAGGAAAGCGACGGTGTGAAGCGGGCGTTCCCTCTATAACTAAAGGAGTGTCAACATTTTCTGAGCAAACCACTACACACACACACACATGCCTTTGGTCGCCAGGAATCTAGGGATGGAGATGTCAACCATGCATATGCGTTTCTTTTTGAGCATGACATTGGAGTAATGCACTCAACTGAGAGATGATTCATACCTTATGACTACCTTTAGCCTCTTCCCACAACATCTTGACACATACAACTTCAAACACATAGGTCCCGGGGGGACACACGGTGTGGTATACGAGTGGTTGATGTTGGCTGCACATCTCGTGTCATCCTCCCATACACACACCTTGGATCCCCAAGCAAGCCCACAAGAATCTCTTTCTCTCTGCGTCAGCAGAAAATGAAAAGAAAAGAGGTAACATTTGCTAGTATGAACGTCAACACAAGGCACTCATGACTGCAACAACTTCAGCGCGAACGACGCTCCTAACATTTGGCAGCAATACAAGCAACTGGACCGACAGCAGGGTGGCTCGAGTCCCAGTACAATAACAGGAGGGGAACACAGGGTCAGCAATGACATCAGATTGTAGTGGTGGCCTCACCATTGCCAGCAGGAGTCAGTGCGGTGTCAAGTGGGACATCTTTATCTATCATCTATCATTTCGCTTGCCTGCAGAGAACATGATTCTTCCTCCTATGGACTAACAAGTCTGTAAACAACTCTTGTATCTCGTATGAGGAGGCATTGTCCCATGTCATTCAAATGACACGAAGCATAGGTAGAGAAACTCACCTAATCGAGGAGATATTTACATCAGAAATGTCACACCAGACAGCAGTTCTCCTCCCGAGTCTGTATAGGTTGCCACTCTCTGTGACTGTGGTCCCTCATCCCACTCTATCCCACATATTAACTTCATTGTCTCACCTCTTGTCCCCCCCAGAGTCCAGTCCCCCTTCTCTGGACATAACTTTCCCCTACTCCCCTCCCTTCTCCTCTCCCGTCAGAAGACCACCACAACACAATAGGCAAATCATGTACATTGTTGACCAATCAACCACTCCATCCCCGCATCTGCTCCAGGGGTCCGGACGCGCCTGAGCTGTGACCTGCTCATCCAGTCGTAAACTTAGCATCAGCATGTATGTAACTAGCTCCCAGGCCTCTACTATGTCAGTGTGAGGGATAGATTTATCCTGCTGTATGTGAGCAAAGTTATCTCGAGCTGATTTGTCAACAACCCCACCTATCGGAGCTTGAGATAATTACAACATTATGAGGAAAGTTGTTAGAAGCAGTGAAAAGTTTTTATCGAGGATGTAAGGCATGTGTACGTGTAGGAAGAGAGGAAAGTGATTGGTTCTCAGTGAATGTAGGTTTGCGGCAGGGGTGTGTGATGTCTCCATGGTTGTTTAATTTGTTTATGGATGGGGTTGTTAGGGAGGTAAATGCAAGAGTTTTGGAAAGAGGGGCAAGTATGAAGTCTGTTGGGGATGAGAGAGCTTGGGAAGTGAGTCAGTTGTTGTTCGCTGATGATACAGCGCTGGTGGCTGATTCATGTGAGAAACTGCAGAAGCTGGTGACTGAGTTTGGAAAAGTGTGTGGAAGAAGAAAGTTAAGAGTAAATGTGAATAAGAGCAAGGTTATTAGGTACAGTAGGGTTGAGGGTCAAGTCAATTGGGAGGTGAGTTTGAATGGAGAAAAACTGGAGGAAGTGAAGTGTTTTAGATATTTGGGAGTGGATCTGGCAGCGGATGGAAACATGGAAGCGGAAGTGGATCATAGGGTGGGGGAGGGGGCGAAAATCCTGGGGGCCTTGAAGAATGTGTGGAAGTCGAGAACATTATCTCGGAAAGCAAAAATGGGTATGTTTGAAGGAATAGTGGTTCCAACAATGTTGTATGGTTGCGAGGCGTGGGCTATGGATAGAGTTGTGCGCAGGAGGATGGATGTGCTGGAAATGAGATGTTTAAGGACAATGTGTGGTGTGAGGTGGTTTGATCGAGTGAGCAACGTAAGGGTAAGAGAGATGTGTGGAAATAAAAAGAGCGTGGTTGAGAGAGCAGAAGAGGGTGTTTTGAAGTGGTTTGGGCATATGGAGAGGATGAGTGAGGAAAGATTGACCAAGAGGATATATGTGTCGGAGGTGGAGGGAACAAGGAGAAGAGGGAGACCAAATTGGAGGTGGAAAGATGGAGTGAAAAAGATTTTGTGTGATCGGGGCCTGAACATGCAGGAGGGTGAAAGGAGGGCAAGGAATAGAGTGAATTGGAGCGATGTGGTATACCGGGGTTGACGTGCTGTCAGTGGATTGAATCAAGGCATGTGAAGCGTCTGGGGTAAACCATGGAAAGCTGTGTAGGTATGTATATTTGCGTGTGTGGGCGTATGTATATACATGTGTATGGGGGGGGGGGCCATTTCTTTCGTCTGTTTCCTTGCGCTACCTCGCAAACGCGGGAGACAGCGACAAAGTATAAAAAAAAAATAAATATATATATATATATATATATATATATATATATATATATATATATATATATATATATATATATATATATATATATATATATATATATATATATATATATATATATATCTTAAAGATTTTGATGTGTTAGTTTACCAGTTTACCGAATAATGTCTGAAGTTTAAGTTTGTTTTATAGCTAGGGAACTTCACTTAATTTCTTTCAGTCTGTTTTTACAAAATCAAATGTCAGAAGTGAGGGAGGATTGAATAATCGAACATCTAAAGCTGGACCAATTCACTCAAGGGAAAATAACAGAAGGAAAACCAAAACGGGTTGGAATATACAGGAAAGCAAGAGAGGGATTTGAAGACATTAAAATGAGCTGTGGATATATTTCTGATGTTTAGATTAATTGAAGCAGTAAGGGGCAGGAAATGGTAATTATCCCATCATGTCTTAAAAGAATCCACACAGACACACAGCCACACAGACACACACACACACACACACACACACACACACACACACACACACACACACACACACACACACACACATACACACACACAACACACACATAACCTTCTTTGTTGGGTGAGAATAGAGGTATCCCAGGGGCCTTGGTGGATATGATGGCCAACGTTATTTTGACTCAGTCACTGATAGTGTAGTAAGATGGGAGGCAACCACTGCCCTCTTGCGGTATCAAAGAATAATTCTGCGATGAATGACGTTCGTGTCAGTGTGCCACAAGCGTAGTGACACGAGACGTCGGAGTTGATCTCTCTTGGTAGTTACACCTACGGTAAACGTCCCTCCGCCAGTCAGAACCAAGAGAGGAATAAGACTCAGGAGAAGGGAAGATGATTTTTGATCTTCCCATCCCCCATGATTTACGTTTTCTTTTTAATGTCATGTGAGTGTTCGACAGTATGGATGACAAACAAAGTCATTACAACAGCACCCTCTTATTTCCCATTGTGGTAATACAGAAGGCCAGGTTGTGTTTACCGTTTAACAGATCAAAGTTCTGCCCTTGCTGAGGTGAGGTCTTCATCAATCAGCCTTCTAAAGTTGGTCCTTTCGCTTTGATATTCGCGAATATTCAAAGCATCTGTCGACTACAGACTACTTCTATAGAGATTTATATCTCGTAATTTTTGAGGGTAATGGGGGTTATCACTCTCTTGGCCCGACAGTGAGCCTTACAGTAAGAGATGGGATTCTAACATAGGATTTACATACAAATGGATATTTGCTCCCTGTGATACAGAAGAAACAAGAATCAGTGTGTGCTTAACTCGTGCAAAAACCAGTGAACTTAGAAGTAACTCATATGAGAAAATGTGTAAACACTTCACTTACAATATCAACAAGTACCCCAGCTTTGCGTGGTGTAAACAACTTACAGAAGTCACTGTAACACAGTTACGTAGTTTATTTTTATGTATTCTGTATCTCCTCTTTTGTGCCCCTCATAGATTTGTCACTTTTTTTGCATCAAAAAAGATGAAATGAATGAGAACAGGCCAGTGCCATCATACCCAAAGAGATCTTCAGTGTGTGGAACTTAATGGTGAACTCATCCTCACTCTACCTACTAGCTGTTGCATGTCAGTGTATCTGATGACGTTCTGTAAGGCAGTGTGTATAGTATGAGGGGAATTGCAAAACAGATGAGGGTTGACAGTGTGTGTGTGTGTGTGTGTGTGTGTGTGTGTGTGTGTGTGTGTTTTGGGAGTAAATATTAAGGATGTTGATAAGAGATGGAGTTAGGATTCTAAAGAGGCAATCGCATGTGTTAGGTGACAGGTGAAGAGGACGAAGATGTGTGTGTGTGTGTGTGTGTGGGGCGGTGTGGATTACGTGGGTGGAGGGTGTGTGTGTGTGTGGGAGGAAGGGAAAGCCTCGGGTATGGTGAACTGTGACAAAGCAGCTTGAGTGGATGGGGAGCCACAGATGCGGTTGAATGTCTGGTTGACACTACTGTTGAATACCCACGTCAGACTGGTCGAACTCATTCGCGTTGCCCAAAGTGAGGGACTATACACTGCAGCGAAATGGTAGCACATACAAGGATTTACTGCTATATGAGTAACATATTCGTGAGCTAATTACTATAAGGAAATGTACACGTTGAAAATTACACCAAGGATTATTATCACATTTCTGAATCGTCTGGGCAGACATTGTTCATTGATGTGTTAGAGTATGTGTCGATCATCAAATCTTAATTGATTTTGACTAAGCCCAGCTGTTGCTCTCTAAGTGATCATGTCTTAAATGAACCACATAACTTTGCTTGAGTGGTTAATGAATGAGACGTCCATATTGGCAGGGGAATACCTACACCACAGGTGGACTTAACAAAGAGCCATTGTGACAGCCACAGACCTTGACCAATCGTTGCAGCCGAGGGCGCCAGTGACGAAAGGAAAAGAAAAGAGAATCTCAAACATTGTTCAGAGGGCGACTGAAACTTATGTTGTGACCCACACCCCAAACCTCAGGGGAGGGCCTAATAGCCTCCCACCTCCGAAAGCCGAGTCTCATATCCCGCAAATAATTGATGCACTCTCCCTAAAATTATTAAGAGGGTCTTGGAGGTGGTACCAGAGGCCTTGGAGATAGATACCAGAGGTCTTGGAGATGATACCAGAGGTCTTGGAGATAGATACCAGAGGTCTTGGAGATAGATACCAGAGGCCTTGGAGATAGATACCAGAGGTCTTGGAGATAGATACCAGAGGCCTTGGAGATACATACCAGAGGTCTTGGAGATACATACCAGAGGTCTTGGAGATAGATACCAGAGGTCTTGGAGATAGATACCAGAAGTCTTGGAGACAGATACCAGAGGTCTTGGAGATAGATACCAGAGGTCTTGGAGATAGATACCAGAGGTCTTGGAGATAGATACCAGAGGCCTTGGAGATAGATACCAGAGGTCTTGGAGATAGATACCAGAGGTCTTGGAGATACATACCAGAGGCCTTGGAGATAGATACCAGAGGCCTTGGAGATAGATACCAGAGGGTCTTGGAGATAGATACCAGAGGTCCTGGAGATAGATACCAGAGGTCTTGGAGATAGAGATAGATACCAGAGGTCTTGGAGATAGATACCAGAGGTCTCTGGTACACCTTGGCGATGCTCGGATGAGTTCCCTGTCGACTACATAAGCGAGGTGGCCAAGTATAGAACCCGACCCACGCCTTTATTTGTTGATCCGAGACGAGTCAATATACGTCCTCCCTCCTTCCCTCCTCCAGGTAGGGAGGGACTCAGGTATACCTGAGGGACTGGCTACTGGAGGAGGGGGTGTTGACATCACCCTTGAGCCGTGAGTAATCGACATGCATCAGTGTAGTATACGTCAGTCGATCGATCAACGCAGCTCTGGGACTTCGGAGTCATTCATCGACGAGTGCTGGGCGCGTGAGTGTGACTCCCTTCGGCTCGGCGCATCTGAGGTGGAGGAGGAGGCAGGGAGGAGGAGATGCCCATCTCAGGGCGACCCGACAGCCTACAAGTGTGTTTGTGTTGCTGGTACGGGCCGCGGGCGGGGGCGGAAGGTGGGGGGTTTACGTCACTCCACTGAGGAGTGGTGTTCGCCTTCGTCATCCCCAATGGCCAAAGGCATTGTTGATGTTATGATTAACTGCTTCAGTTCCCCCACTCTTGGGGTGAGGAATAGATGTCACGTGGGAAATAGATGTCACGTGGGGAATAGATGTCACGTGGGAAATAGATGTCACGTGGGGAATAGATGTCACGTGGGAAATAGATGTTACGTGGGGAATAGATGTCACGTGGGGAATAGATGTCACGTGGGGAATAGATGTCACGTGGGTAATAGATGTCACATGGGGAATAGATGTCACTTGGGTAACAGATGTCACATGGGTAATAGATGTCACGTGGGGAATAGATGTCACATGGGGAATAGATGTCACCTGGGAAATAGATGTCATATGGGAAATAGATGTCACGTGGGTAACAGATGTCACCTGGGAAATAGATGTCACTTTTAGATTAACGATTCTGAAACGTGTAGCGATGATGAGTGAATTTGCCAGTTGATATGTCGTAGTAAGGTTGTTAAATACTCTTTCTTTATTCCATAAAGTAATTAGTATTACTTGAAAAATGTGACATGCTCCTTGCAAGAGTGTCAGCTCCAAGAGCATTACCCAAGAGTGTCAGCCCCAGGAGCCGCACCCAAGTGTGTCAGCCCTAGGAGCTACAACAAGAGTGTCAGCTCTAAGAGCAATACCTAAGATATCAGCCCCAGGAGCCACGCCAAGAGTATCGTCAGCCCCAGGAGCCTCGCTAAGAGCATCGTCAGCCCCAGGAGCCTCGCTAAGAGTATCGTCAGCCCCAGGAGACACAACAAGAGTATCGTCAGCCCCAGGAGCCACACCAAGAGTATCGTCAGCCCCAGGAGCCACACCAAGAGTGTCGTCAGCCCCAGGAGCCACGCTAAGAGTGTCGTCAGCCCCAGGAGCCACACCAAGAGTTTCGTCAGCCCCAGGAGTCACACCAAGAGTTTCGTCAGCCCCAGGAGCCACACCAAGAGTATCGTCAGCCCCAGGAGCCACGCCAGGGCCACCACCTTTACCAGCTGTAAAAACAGCAGTTAGAGTCAACAGACGAGGCTCTGTAAGGTAACACCTGGCTCACGAGGATCTTAACGACCATTCCTAGTTAACGACCAGGTGATTGTCGCATTGGACGGGGCGCGAGGACCAGACTTTATAACGCCATCCTCTCTCTCTCTCTCTCTCTCTCTCTCTCTCTCTCTACACACACACACACACACACACACACACACATGTTCCCACGGGTGTTAGGTATCCGGCTGCCTCCGGCCAGGGAGGGTTAGTGACGGCGGTGGTGTAGCACTGCGGTGGCTGTCATTTTCCCTTCCCTGGCCAAGATGACAATCTCTACTTTCTGCCACACTTGCGCGCCTGGGTTGCCGGCATTCCATTTAGACACATAGCCCCTCCTCTCTATACATACACGACAACCTCACCTCACCTCCTGCGGTGAGAGCTACGCGCTAGCCCATCCCAGCAACAAGGTCCCAGTAATAGGTCAAGAGAGTTTAAGAAGTGTAGAACACTCTCTGCATCGTGTACATAATAGGTCAATACATGTGGGTCATGACACACCCACACAGACGCATGCTAACATAGAGTCACATAGAACAGATCACTTCTTTTTTTTTGGGTTATTATTTCAATTCAGTCATGTTCATCCTGTACAACACACTACAACGGACGAGCCTCCAGGGCGGAACAGACGATACATTGTCGCCTGGGACCGTATGCAGAAAACTTCTTAAGATGTCTGCTTATTTTTATGCTTAGCTGAGCAAGTGACTTAAGTGCCACACAGAAAAGGACGAAGCACGATGCTTAGCAAAACTCAAGCATAATGTTTAAGAAGTATGAAATGCAGTTTGGGTCAAGATTTGTCGTCTGCTAAGCAAATAAGCGTAGGGCAGCTTTCAGAAACATACTTAGCAAAAGTCTTAAAGTTAAGTAAAATTCTTTAGGGTTAAGCATACTTAAGCATTCTAAGAAGTTTTCTGCATATGGCCCCCTGGTTCCTAGTTCATCTATTTCGCTTCATACCATAGAGACGGTGGCACACACACACACACACACACACACACAAGCGGCACCTTGCATGTGGGCATTGTCTCTGGACGACTGGAATCGCGAGGGCTTCTTCTACAACCCAGAGGTTCGCTGGGGAGTCTGGGGCTGGCCACATCACTGAGGCAGATTTACGCACACCACCCGAGGTGTTCAGCAGACGGTGCTGGCAACAATGTGACGAGAGAGTAGATTCTCGCTCTTCTCCAACCTACACTTGCCATAGCCTGCTGTATCCATGTATCCGAGGACATCTCTTTGTCTGTGATATTTGGAGATCTTTTTAGTCTGTGCTATATTTGGACACTTCTCGTCTGTGTTATATGAACATCTTTTTGTCTGTGTTATCTGTGGATATCTGTCGTCTGTATTATTGGACATCTCTCGTCTGTGTTATCTGTGGATATCTGTCGTCTGTGTTATCTGGACATCTCTCGTCTGTGTTATCTGTGGATATCTGTCGTCTGTGTTATCTGGACATCTCTCGTCTATGTTATCTGTGGATATCTGTCGTCTGTGTTATCTGGACATCTCTCGTCTGTGTTATCTGTGGATATCTGTCGTCTGTGTTATCTGGACATCTCTCGTCTGTGTTATCTGTGGATATCTGTCGTCTGTGTTATCTGGACATCTCTCGTCTGTGTTATCTGGACATATCTCGTCTGTGTTATCTGGACATATCTCGTCTGTGTTATCTTGACATATCTCGTCTGTGTTATCTGGACATATCTCGTCTGTGTTATCTGGACATATCTCGTCTGTGTTATCTGTGGATATCTGTCGTCTGTGTTATCTAGACATCTCTCGTCTGTGTTATCTCAACATCCCTGTCCGTGTTATCTCCTTATCTCTCGTCTTTGTTATGTGGACGTCCCCCATCCGTGTTATCTCTACACTAAACAGGGACATAAGAAAATAACTGATGTGCCGTGGGTGTGAGCGGGATGGAGGAGCCCGGCCGTGGTGTGGTGAGGGGCGGGGGCGTTGTCACGATGTGTCCCCTGTCCTCACACACACACACACACACAACCAAGATACAGCTGTCTGGATAGGTACGTACACTCGGGAGGGCCGAGGGGGTCTCTGATGTCCGTGTCCTTAATGACTGTATTGGGAGAGGAGGAGGAAGAGGAGGAGGAGGAGGAGGAGGAGGAGGAGGAGGAAGAGGAGGAGCAGGAGGAGGAGGAAGAGGAAGAGGAGGAGGAAGAGGAGGAGGGGGGGGGGGACTTTGTAGAGTATCGCTCACTGTATCCTACGGGACAGTATACTCCTACAGTATATTCCTACAGTATACTTCTACAGTATACTCCTACAGTATACTCCTACAGTATACTCATACAGTATACTCCTACAGTATACGACTATTATAGGTATCGAGAGTTTAAGGTTATAGCCACTTCAGGGATCAATACTTTCAGCCTTTGGCAATTCCAGTCGTCGACTGTTTTAGTTATGAACATTCCCAGGTGTCAAAAACTTTAGGTATCATCAATTTTAGGTATCAAAGATTTTAGGTATCAACAATTTTAGGTATTAAAGATTTTAGGTATCAACAATTTTAGGTACAACAATTTCAGGTGTCGGCAATTTTAAGTATGAACAATTTAACCAAATCTGAGTGTGTTGTGATCATATATATATGTGTGTGTATATATATATATATATATATATATATATATATATATATATATATATATATATATATATATATATATATATATATATATTTTCTCCCCTATCCCTGGGGATAGGGGAGAAAGAATACTTCCCACGTATTCCCTGCGTGTCGTAGAAGGCGACTAAAAGGGAAGGGAGCGGGGGGCTGGAAATCCTCCTCTCTCGTTTTTAGTTTTCCTAATGAAGGAACAGAGGAGGGGGCCAAGTGAGGATATTCCCTCAAGGACTCAGTCCTCTGTTCTTAACGCTACCTTGCTGACGCGGGAAATAGTGAATAGTATGAAAAAAAAAAATATATATATATACATATATATATGTATATATATATATATATATATATATATATATATATATATATATATATATATATATATATATATATATATATATATATATATATCCGGCGTCATCACAGGAGAGATGTGATGACTTATTGTGGAAATCATCACCATCCCTGAATATCGCTCTAACCACCGTGGGTCATCACTACCATCCCTGAATATTGTGATGACTATATGTCTGTTGTCATGAAGAACCTCATGACAGTAGCACCATTACTGTCATGCCAGTTGACACCATTACATAACGTAATCCCCACCACGTCAACCCACCCCCACCCACTACGTCAACACCCCACCATCGCGTGTGTGTGTGTGTGTGTGTGTGAATTATGATGACGGATGACCAGCTGTTAATGACGGATCATGACTAGGTGTGATGACTGGTTTGCTTGGTGTGTCATCATCATCGTCATCACTATCACCACCCATCACCACCCTCTCCCAAAACCTCCCTTCCATACCCCATCCCCCACTCTATCCTAACCCTCCACCACAACCAACCAACCTCCTCCTCCTCCTCCACTCCTCTATCCACCCTCAGGTTTAGCCCACGCTATCCTCAACGTGGCTCCCCCCCAACCCCCCAGCGAAGAGAGAGAGAGAGAGAGAGAGAGAGAGAGAGAGAGAGAGAGAGAGAGAGAGAGAGAGAGAGACACCCAGTGTGTTTTGCGACCTTATTAAAGCAACTGATGTACTGCCGAAGAGGGATACTCGAAGTGGTGGTGAATCACCAAAAACAGGTTCGTTTTACGCGCGTGAGTCGAATCTATTAAAAGCTGGCGTGGGACTCTCACCTCGTTACGTATATCCAGTGAGGGGGTTGGTGGAGGTGGTGGATGGGGGATAGATCACCACGAGATGACTTAATCCATCAAGTGCTTGAGTTGATTGATAAAAAAGAGAGAGAGAGAGATAAATGGTAGCTTCGAGGAGCAAGTGCAGACGTCAGAGAGAGAGAGAGAGAGAGAGAGAGAGAGAGAGAGAGAGAGAGAGAGAGAGAGAGAGAGGCGAGGCTGACGGGGGAGGGGTCTGTTTATACGCGTTTTGCTGCGCCCTGAGCTCACTGTGGCATGACCCAGTGACAAGTTTATGTCCTCCAGTTCATTTGCCTCTGGCAGGTGGCAGGAGGAGGAGGAGGAGGAGGAGGAGGGGGCTACAAGATGTGGTTATGTCTCTCTTTACTGGCTCTTTGAGGGTCGCCTTCCTCCATCCCCACACACACACACCCCACACCTCACTCCACCACCTGACGGGCAGGGCGGCGGTACCGTTTCATACCACCCCTGCCGTATGGAGGTACGTACGCACCTCACCTTGTGACGCAGACGACCCCAGCGAAGGGGGCGGGGAGAGCGAGTCTGCGTCTCTCTCTCTCTCCCAAACAAAGAGAGAGAGAGAGAGAGAGAGAGAGAGAGAGAGAGAGAGAGAGAGAGAGAGAGAGACGCGAACGCGTGAATGAGCGAGCGCCGACGACCGAGTTGCTTGTTTACACTGTGTCCCTCGAGCCTCTCCTACCTCATGTTGTTTACAAGGACAGTTTACCTCCTAGCCTGTCCTAACATCTTCAGGATCTTAAAGGTGTGTTCCTTTAGGTTTGATCTGGTCGTACAATGAATATGATATAAAGTTCCTCCTCGTGTATAATACCTAATGGGTTTAAGGGGTTATTGTTTTTGCTATGCCCAGGGCACAATGAATATGATATAAAGTTCCTCTTTTATAATACCCACTGGGTTTAAATACCTACTGGGTTTAATGGGTTATTGTTCTTGCTATGCCCTGGGAACAATGAATATGATATAAAGTTCTTCCTCCTGTATAATACCTAATGGGTTTAAGGGATATTGTTCTTGCTATGTTCTGGTTTTTGCTTGTGGAGTCAGAGGTGTTCCTTAAGACTGGTCGTGATGGGGGGATGTTGCCCTTGTGTTACGTTCTGTTTGATGGAAAATAAGATCGAAGGACCATTTAGTATTGTTCTTTTCCACATCTAAAAGCTCTTTAGGCTACGGAGCTTAATTTACTAGTTTCAAAATATTTACGGTTTGATGATGCTTCTAGACTAAGAAGGTGTGTTCGTTGCTGACCATTGTTTATACCTTGTTTCCCCCCTTGTGATGGGTGCAAGGCGGTACTCGAGAGCTGAAGGTTATTATCTTTTCTCTCTATTCTCGACAGGGAACACGTCCGTCATTCACATTTGAGGGTGCTCCAGCCAGGGGAAGGATCCACGCCACCCGTGCACCTGCTCAAGGTGTTTGGCTCTCAGGTCTAAACATCAGGTGAGCCTTTGGCGCTGTGTGGCGCCCAAGGCCAGCGACCTCTGTGGCGAGAGGAGGTGGCGTACCCTGCTGTTGCTCATACACACACACACACACACACACACACACACACACTTGAGAAAGTCTTGCGAGCTGACATTGTGCTGTACCCAAGCCAGTCGATGGAGGAGCCCCACCTTGAGGTGATTGTAATTACATGAAATTACATGCTGAATTACATGCTGAATTACATGCTGAAGTACATGAGAAAAAAATATATATTCAAGAAACTGTTCGTCTGTTATATTAAGATACGCTTCTCAGATTTGGTCGGTGCAGTTAAAAAAAAAGAGTAAATATGGAGAAGATACGGAGGAGAGTAACAAAGAATGGTGATATAAGTGGGAAGACTGTAACACTCAGAGGGTAGTGGCCATAAACTCGTTCGGCAAGAGAAGAAAGAGGAGTAAGGGGTGACTCAATCATGGCCTTTAGAATATTCAAATTAGGCTGACGAAGTCAACAGGTCTGTGTAAGTGTCAGTGCTGTATGGTGTTTCATTAGGACCTGACCTCACAGTGAAGTGTCGCGGCGAAATCTGGACAGTGCATTAGTGAAGCAGCGGTCTTAGTAAGATACAGTGTTTGTGTGAGTTACACTGCAAAGTACAGTGCTCTGTTTCAGTGAGATACAGACGCTCAATGCAGCACATGAAGTCAAAGTGAGGTTGATCCAAGTTTCAGTGGTTGTGGATGATTCAAGTGAATGAAACTGTAGCAGTGAAATACAGTGCTGAAAATGGATGTGGTCTGGGGCTCTGGCGAGACACAGTCTCTCCTTAGGATACAGTGTCTTAGTGCAGGTCAGTGTCTTTCGTACAGTGCCGTAGTTAGGTGAGGTACCTCAATGGTCTACAGTGCCTTTTATAAGGTTCACTGCTTCACTGAAATGTAGTTTCTTAAATACATAGAATGAGTACGAGAGGCACAGTGTTTCAGTGAATTACAACGTCTTTTGAACCAAATGTTACAAAGGAATACAGAGGAATCCAGACAGCAGCAGACCACTTCAAGGGCTGTTTTGTTATAAGGGAAGAGACATGAATGTCATAGATTCGATCACTTTACCTATAAACCCAAGAATTCTGTTCTCCTTCTTAAGTGTCTCTATCCAGCGTTTGATTGGCGTTAGATCACCAGAGATTATCATCCATAAGTCTTCTTCTTCATTTACCTTTTTGCCGTTCAACAAAATGAATACCGTAGCTTGATTTATCACTTTTACTGCCGAGGTGTAAAACTTTGTCCTTATTGGTTATAAAATTCATTTGTCACTTATGAGCCCAGTTTATCAGTTTTTCTGTGTCC
>NC_092233.1:54658825-54678825 GCF_036320965.1 Panulirus ornatus
GGGGGAAAAAAAAGGAAAGAGAAAGAAGCTGACCCCTTTTTGCCTCATGTTGTCTGATGACATAATTGACTTAGTGGCCTTGCGCAGACCACGAGGTCTTGGTGAAGCATAGACGTGGTTTAGTTATGCACTGTCTTACAACTCATACATCATCTTTTATTGTTATTGCTCTTGTTCTCATTATCATTATCATTACTATTATCAGTATTATCATTATCATTATTATAATTATCATTACTATCATTACTACTATTATCATTATCAATATCATCATTATTACTAATAGTAGTAGTAGTAGCATAAGTAGCAGTAATAGCAGTAGCAGTGGTAGTAGAAGTAATAGAAGTAGTAGTAGTAGTAGTAGTAGTAGTAGTAGTAGTAGTAGTAGTAGTAGTAGTAGTAGCAGTAGTAGTAGTAGTAGCGGTAGTAGCAGTGGTAGTAGAAGTAATAGTAGTAGAAGTAATAGAAGTAGTAGTAGTAGTAGTAGCGGTAGTGGCAGTAGTAGTAGCGGTAGTAGTAGTAGTAGTAGTAGTAGTAGTAGTAGTAGTAGTAGTAGTAGTAGTAGTAGTAGTAGTAGTAGTAGTGGTGGTAGTAGCGGCGGTAGTAGCAGTGGTAGTGGAAGTAATAGTAGTAGTAGTAGAAGTAGTAGTAGTAGTAGTAGTAGTAGCAGTAGTAGTAGTAGTGGTAGTAGCAGTAGTAGTAGCGGTAGTAGAAGTAGTAGCACTAGTAGTAGCGGTAGTAGAAGTAGTAGTAGTAGTAGTAGTAGTAGTAGTAGTAGTAGTAGTAGTAGTAGTTCACAGAGACAGTAAAGACGAGGAAAAAAAAAAGAAATTTTAGAATTGTAGGCAAGACTTTCGAATCTATAAAACTGAGCAAATTGTCCTCACTCTTTGCAGCTCACTGGTGTGTCCCTTACGTTCAGTTCTGATCATCATTATGTGACAGGAAGACCCAGACAGAATAGAGAGAAAAGCGGCGAGCTACCAATATGATGATATCCGGATTGACAAACAAATCCTGTGAGGGTTCAAAAAACGACTTAAGTTAGTTTTCATAAGAAAGATTAAGAGATGATCTAATAGAGGTTTTCAAAAATCATCAAAATGCTTTGACAGTCTCGATCTAAGAAGCTAATTAAGGCAACATGAGAGTGATTTCACTAGCAGTAACGGAACAAATTGCCAATCAGCGCAGTTCAAAGCAACACCATTGGAAATAGACGATAAATATTTCGCTTCAGATCTAGGACTGGCGTCATTTGCGCCTCCTTAGCCGTAAGCAAAGTCTACCGGTATTTTGAATCGTCTGTGTATCTCTGTACTCATACCACGCTAATCTTGCGCAACACTTTCCCTCTATTGCATTTACGAAAGAAGGCTGCGAAAGCTTGAGAGAAAAAGAAAGAAGAAATGGAGAATAGAGCCGTGGGAATAATTCTAGGATTTCGAAAGAATGCAGCGAATGTGGCAACGAAAATGTAGCTAGAGTTGCAGAGCGCGTCACAGAGGGTCAGCGAAATTAACGCAATTGCATTAATTCGGTACACGAGAGGAAACTGTGGATGTAAACTAGTACAAGATGTATGTACATGTCGACTTCTAAAAGTGAGAAAAGGACTATTTGGAGGCAAGGCTAGACCACGCATTACTCAGCAAGCGTCAAATATTTACTGTGTGGCCGCTGGCAACTCAAGGGTGGGCCGTTTTGATATCTGCTTCTTCCCCTACACATCAAAGTTTTGGAACTCTCTTCACCTCTCATGTCTTTCTTTGAAAGACAGGTCTCTTTTTTTTTATTCTTTCAAAACTCGTAGATAATCCTCCTCACCTCTTATTTTTCCTTTCTATTAACCCCTAATCTAATAAACCGGTGTACATCTTTTCAAGAAGAAGAAGAAGAAGAAGAAGAAGAAGAAGAAGAAGAAGAAGAAGAAGAAGAAGACGAAGACGAAGAAGAAGAAGATGATGATGATGATGATGATGATGATGATGATGCCGAAAAACAATGTAGCAAAGTAATATCTCTGCCTTCCTTGGGAGAGAGATATTGTAAATAATGGGAATAGAGTTGTACAGTTCCGTTGCCATTTTTTACCAAACATTTTTCTTTTTCTAGATTCTGAAAAAAGAAAACCTGTATGTTTCCCCACTCAGAATTCTCTCAGTAAGAGCGTAGCTCATAAACACACACACATATATATATATATATATATATATATATATATATATATATATATATATATATATATATATATATATATATATATATATATATATATATATATATATATATATATATATATATATATTCACAACATTCTACAAGACGCAAGTCTTCTCTTCTGAGAACACAATGGAAGACATTGTCATTCATCTTGATGAGCGAGCCATTTAGAGTTTATTGATCCCTCCACTTTTTACGTCGCTCCGATGGAAGGTTCCCGATCAGTAGTACAGCAGTCGGAGAAAAAGAAAAGATTCTTTTCAAAGATTGTGAAAATTCAAGGGACACTGTGCCTCTCCTCCGTCACTAGGTAGTCAGACAGTCTCCCAATATGTTCATCGTCTCCTCCCTCCGTGCCCTTCCCTTCCAGCGGGAAGAATAGCAGGGTCCACATCCACCTCCTCCTCCTCCTTTCCCCCTTTCCCAACCCTCACCCACAGCTCTCCCATTATGTCTTCGCAAAACCAAACAACAACGCCACCAACAATGTCTGCAGGAACTCTTCCATCCGCAGTCTCAACATGGAACTGGGAGAGTCGGCCGTCAAATATCTGGTCCAGCCAGCCCCAGGTGAACAATGCCCTGCTGGAAACGGGTTCCAAAGAGGCATCTGATGAATTTCTCTCGTACGTGAAGGAAATATTTTGGTTCTCATCTTGCAAGAACATTGTTCCAGGATATTATACTCGTCTTGGGGGTCGTTTCCAATAAGCGTAGCTCATATCCCCACACTCCCTCTCTCAGTCGGAGCCACACTTGTAAGGGAAAAGGTGATTAATCTATCGTACAGTTTGAAAGAGATTCCTCTCCACTGAAGAACAAGAGGCATTGGAAAGAACATTTTAGTAAGTGTAATCGCACTAATGTAGTTATAGTGCACTGAGCCACGTATGACTATCTATGATCTATTATAATCTAGATAAATCTAATCATGATGCTGCTCGATTTAATCTTGATGCTAGATTTGATCTTGATGCTGCTCGATTTAAGCTTGATGCTGCTCGATCTAAGTTTTATGCTGCTCGATTTAATCATGATGCTGCTCAATTAAGCTTGATGCTAGATTTGATCTTGATGCTGCTCGATTTAAGCTTGATGCTGCTCGATCTAAGTTTTATGCTGCTCGATTTAATCATGATGCTGCTCGATTTAATCTTGATGCTAGATTTGATCTTGATGCTGCTCGATTTAAGCTTGATGCTGCTCGATCTAAGTTTTATGCCGCTCGATTTAATCATGATGCTGCTCGACTTAAGCTTGATGCTGCTACTCGATTTCATCATGATGTTGCTCGATTTAAGCTTCGTCCTGATTTGTTCATTTGGTGATGGCGTCGGCAGTGTGGTCGTGGTGATGGTAATCAGGAAATACTCATCTGTGTCCTGGTTGTTGCACCTGTGGTGTGGTAGCTATGGTGCTGGTGGCATACCATTGTGATCGCGCGTAGGGTCTGCTACAAGTGGGGTGATGATAGTGCCATGGAGGCCATAAGTTCTAGTATATTGTTGTGTTCAAGTGATGCGATGGTACATAATGCGTTCGTCATGTTTATCGGATTGGACGGAATGAAGTATAGTCTCATTGAGGAGCTTATCATTTCCAAAGGAGTCATCAGTTCCCTGCTCCTGTTTGGAGTGCAGCTTGTAAGCTGTAGTAGCAGCAGCCCCAGCACCCCATAAATGGAGTCCTGGTGGGTTGCATAATTAGTGATAATGGAATTAATTTCATATTCCATTGAAAACTCTCTTCTTGTGAATATATAAAGATACTAAAGAATTGATCAGGGTTCGTCTTTTTTGGTGGAGATACAATATAAGAATATCAGTTGAAGATAATTCACTCATATCTTGTGTTGGCAACTCATTACGTCGTCCTCAGTGTTACGTAAGGAATTTCCCTTTTAAATCATACTGATCTGAGTCCATGGTTCAGTCATGTTCTCACCAGCGAACACAACGAATCCCTCACATGATCAGCCTTTTAAGAGGGAGGTGTTTGTGGCGGCTGTGTGAGCTCCCAGTGTCATTGTACCTCTTGTTATGACCCAGTAATGTTATGGTCTACTGAGGACCTCAGCTCAGCAGCTGAGGATCTGATTAACCTCAGCTGGTGAGGGTCTGATTAACCTCAGCTGGTGAGGATCTGATTAACCTCAGCTGGCGAGGATCTGATTAACCTCAGCTGGTGAGGGTCTGATTAACCTCAGCTGGCGAGGATATGATTAACCTCAGCTGGTGAGGATCTGATTAACCTCAGCTGGCGAGGATCTGATTAACCTCAGCTGGTGAGGATCTGATTAACCTCAGCTGGCGAGGATCTGATTAACCTCAGCTGGCGAGGATCTGATTAACATCAGCTGGTGAGGATCTGATTAACCTCAGCTGGCGAGGATCTGATTAACCTCAGCTGGTGAGGATCTGATTAACCTCAGCTGGCGAGGATCTGATTAATCTCAGCTGGCGAGGATCTGATTAACCTCAGCTGGCGAGGATCTGATTAACCTCAGCTGGCGAGGATCTGATTAACCTCAGCTGGCGAGGATCTGATTAATCTCAGCTGGTGATGATATAATCAACCTCAGCTGGCGAGGATCTGATTAATCTCTTCAGCTGAGGATCTGATCACCTTCAGTTGCTGAGGATCTGCTGAAACTCAGTAGCTGAGGCTCCGATTAAACTCAGCAGCTGAGGAAAAGAATACATCACATGACATGGGCCATGCATGACTGTCTGTCTCCCCTCCTCCTTTACCGTCACAGATTGCGAAAAGCTTTTGAGTCATGTAGAGGTGCTGTGCGTAACCCTCCCTCCCTCCCTCAAAACCCCTCTGCTTCTTTTAGTCGTTCAGTTCATCTGTATCAGAAGAGGACGACGATTCCCTCACCGTCTTATCCGGTTCATCTGTATCAGAAGAGGACGACGATTCCCTCACCGTCTTATCCGGTTCATCTGTATCAGAAGAGGACGACGATTCCCTCACCGTCTTATCCGGTTCATCTGTATCAGAAGAGGACGACGATTCCCTCACCGTCTTATCCGGTTCATCTGTATCAGAAGAGGACGACGATTCCCTCACCGTCTTATCCGGTTCATCTGTGTCAGAAGAGGACGACGATTCCCTCACCGTTTTATCCGGAACTCTATACGTGTTGATCAGCCAGGGAAGAGAGAGCACCACCTCCGCCCCACCTCACACCCAGTCGACTGTCGCGATACAGATGTCAACACTTGTTGACCATTTTTCCACATCATGTGAGTTGCTCGTCACGCTCTCGTACTCGCCAAGATATACCAGAGTATAACGACCTGTGACGCTGTCATACTTGCCAAGACATATCAGGGATATATGACCTGTGACGCCGTTGTAATTGCCAGGATATACCAGGGGTGTATGACCTGTGACGCTGTCATACTCGCCAAGGTATACCAGGGATGTATGACCTATGACACCGTTGTAATCGCCAAGATATACCAGGGATATATATAACCTTTCACGCTATCATACTCACCAAGATATACCAGGGATATATATAACCTTTCACGCTATCATACTCGCCAAGATATACCAGGGATATATATAACCTTTCACGCTATCATACTCGCCAAGATATACCAGGGATATATATAACCTTTCACGCTATCATACTCGCCAAGATATATTCAACAACAGGCTCCTTAACCCGAGAGCAAATACTTGTGGATGTCAGGCGTTCTGCTCTCTGTCTTACAGTACGTCGCTGCGTCTGGTTTGCTGCATGTCCGACACGTAACTGTAATCACACGTTTTCTTCGTCGTGTGAAGCACAAGGTTGGCCTGGGCAGGCAGGGCAGGCAGGCAAGCAGGCACCGTAAGAACAACGGGGTCTCATAGATCTCAAAAGGGTAGAAGAGACAGGAAGGGGGTTTCATCCCTATCTTGCGAAATGTAGTTGATGATTTCGTGAGAGACAACATCGGTGTGTGTGTGTGTGTGTGTGTGTGTGTGTGTGTGTGTGGGAGGGGGGAATAATTCCTCTGAATAAATTACTGGGTTGGCCCAGATGCATCATCCCTTTCACCTTCCTCGGTGTCAGGCAGCATTGCGCCCTGATATTATTATGCATGCGTGTGTGTGTATGTGTGTGTGTGTGTGTGTGTGTGTGTGTGTGTGTGTGTGTGTGTGTGTGTGTGTGCGTGCGTGTTTGTCTGGTTGTGTATGTGTTTGTTTGCACGTCTATGAAATGTATCTATGCATATGTATATATATATATATATATATATATATATATATATATATATATATATATATATATATATATATATATATATATATACATATATATATATATATATATATATATATATATATATATATATATATATATATATACATATATATATATATATATATATATATAGAGAGAGAGAGAGAGAGAGAGAGAGAGAGAGAGAGAGAGAGAGAGAGAGAGAGATGGATAGATAGATAGATAGGTAGATAGATAGGACTGGTGATTGGGAATACCTGTTTTAAAAAGAGGGACATACACAAGTTTACGTATGTGGGTTGGAAAGATGGTCAGCACGTATCATTGGACTACACAGTAATTGAAAGGCGCACAAAAGAGAGACTTTTGGATGTGACTGTGTTGAGAAGACCAGCTGGTGGGATGTCTGATTACTATCTTGAGAACGCGAGGATGAAAATTTGCAGACGTTTTAGGACAAGAAGAAATTTTGGGGGTGAAAAGAGTGGTGAGAGTAAGTGAGTTTGAAAAAGAGACTTGTTCCGAGAAATACCAGGAGAGAATGCGTGTAGAATGGCGAGAGTAAGCGGAGCTAGTACAAGGAATGGGCGAGGAATAGGAGGTATTTTTTAGGGAAGCGGTGCTGGCATGTGCTAGAGATGCAAGTGGCACAAGCAAGACAAGACAAAGATGAGACCAGTGTTGGTTCAGTCAGTCCAACATCGGCGTGTTGACAACTAGGAAACTTGTCGCTTATAGGACACTTACAGGATACGTGTCAACTGACCACAGGCGATGGTCAGGTCATAATTTACCTCACAAACTTGCACATAGTGGCAATTCTTTTGAAACGTTATAGATAATGTACATAGAAATATCATAGAATCTAATATTATCAAACAGATCTTCTTTAGTAATCTCAATATCAGTTTAGACATGTGCAAGTTGGATCCTTTCATAATAATCGTAAGAATTGCTTAAGATGGACGAAGAAAACGCAACATGGACCTGTTAAGCCATGACCTGACCCCCCCCCCTGCCTGTGATCAACTGACCCTCGTTCGTGCCTGTAAGAGTACCATTAGAGACGACCTTCGTTAGGCAGTCAGGCGTACCTAACTAGGACTAAATGAATCAACATTGGTCCCTTCTTTATCCTAGTCATACGAAAGCTCCGAGACACTTAGTTTCCTTGATTAATTCCTTCGATAATTCAAATCTTCAATTCTCCACGTTGGGTTCATTTTCTTTGCTATTAATTGTCCCTTTCTCGCTGTGGTTTCACATTTGAACGTAATGATAATAACAACATTCTAGATCTCGTTTGATTATTTCATATTTGAACGCAATAATGATAACAACATTATTTAGATCTCATTTGATTCTATGGGTAGGCCTCCTGCTGATGCTAGGTGTTGCCTTAACCAACAGCGACATTGATGGTATACGTAAGTAGAGAGCTGGTGCCTTTCCCCAGCACCAGCTTCTATCATAACACACACATCACCAGTACATACGAACGTCACCAACACACATGTATACAACCTAATACAACTCTCTCTCTCTCTCTCTCTCTCTCTCTCTCTCTCTCTCTCTCTCTCTCTCTCTCTCTCTCTCTCTCTCTCTCTCTCTCTCTCTCTCTCTCTCTCTCTCTCTCTCTCTCGTCATCACACACACACACATACACACACCCTTCTCCGTCCCTCCTCGGTCTGTCTGTCTGTCTGTCTCTCTCTCTGTCTCTGTCTCTCCCTCCCTCATCCTCCCTCTCTCCACAGCCTCCTGCCTCTCCCTCGTTCCCTCCCACGCTCACATTACCACAACAGGAAATCTCCAATATAAACTTATTCCCAGTGTCTCCCATGTTACGTGGCTTTCTACATTTAGAGTGAGGCCTGAGTCGTGGGTTTGGCCAGTGTGACTGGGTGATCAAGGACTGAGTGACTGTGGGCTGCTTGGTGACTGGGTGATGAGTGAGTGGGTAGTGAATGTATGATGTGACTGGATGGTGACAGTAATAATTCGAGGTGGTGACTGGACAGTAACAATGCAAACGAGCTGTGTTACGGGTAGCTGGTGACTGCATGGTTGGAAAGTGAATGAATGGGGATTGCCTGTTAAATGGTTGTTAACGGATTACCGACTGGTGATTGGAAGGTAACTGGACAATAACTAGGGGGTAGTTGTCAGTGTAACTGGCCCATGTACTTGAGTGGTTCATGTTTATGTGTGTGTGTGTGTGTGTGTGTGTGTGTGATGTGTGTGTGATGTGTGTGTGTGTGTGTGTGTGTGTGTGTGTGTGTGTGTGTGTGTGTGTGTGTGTGTGTCTGTGTCACAGGGGACTAAATGGTGACGTAAATGATGACCTGAGAAATAGTACCATTCCGCGCTGGTGTTCGGTCGCTAGTGACTGAATCGTGGACACTCCACTGTTGGTGACCAGCTGGTCACTGATCCGGGTCACCCTTCAGCGAATTTCGCTCTGCGAAGGACGAAATCACACGGCGTTTTGTAGAGAAGGAGACAAGAGAAGAATTTCTTTTCCCTTTTTTTTTCTTTCTTTTTCATTGGGGGGAAAACTTCTTCATTATGGCAAGCGTAGTGTGGAGCGAATGGTGATAGTGAGAGGCGTTTTCTGTGAGGCTAGAGAGAGAGAGAGAGAGAGAGAGAGAGAGAGAGAGAGAGAGAGAGAGAGAGAGAGAGAGAGACAACAGGAGGAATGAATAGCCCAAGTCTGAAAAATGTAATTCCGCTCAATACATTTCTAAGCTATCACATTAGCCTTCTAGCGTCCCCGCTACCGCTGTCGTTTATACGAGAGAGAGAGAGAGAGAGAGAGAGAGAGAGAGAGAGAGAGAGAGAGAGAGAGAGAGAGAGAGAGAGAGAGAGAGAGAGAGAGAGAGAGACTTTTGAACTTTCATTCCACGAGGAATATATTTATGTTTTGTAAGATACCTCGGCTGCTGGAGGTCACTGGACGTGTGTCACAGGCTCTCTAGAGTGTGTATGACCCCCTCCTTCCCTCCCTCTCTTTCTGTGGATCAACAGCGGTGGAGGTTATGGTCCACATACGTCTCTGCACCAGAAGCAACCGGTGATGGGCTGTTTACCCTGTCATGTGTCATATGACGGAGATGGCCGTCGAAAAGCTGTGACGTGTGTTCTATAAGGCTGCGCGTCGCCTACTGGGTACTTATTGCCATTGAATTCCACAAAGCAATAGGTTAACTTTGTACTGAGTCAGGTGTAAAAATGACTTCTGCTTTAGCATCAGTTCTCTTATGTCTCGTCTGCAGAGTGGGGACTACGGCTCATTCTTCCTCCTTCCCCTTGAGCATTATTTCACTCAGGACTAGATCATCCAGGTTCGTCTACCCCATGTTACTAGTAGCCTGACTCTCTTCTCATCCTGGCTACGTTCCACACGTATTCTGACGCTCAAGCCTGAGCCTAAAAGGAGAATGAGCACTCTTTACTTGGCCCTTTTCCCCACTTTTGAAAAGGGATATACAAGGAGGGAAGGGGGTTCCAGGTCCTCCACTCCTATTCCATTCAATCGCCTTTTACGACATTCAGGAGATACGAGGGTAGTATTCATTTTCGTTAGTCCTTAAGTATGTATGTGTATCATTGCCTAATTGCCTAGTTACACTGTACGGGGAAGGAAGTTTTACTCTCCTGGAACCCCATCCCTCGAACCTTCTCTACTATCATACAACTTCTTAAACTTCTGAATGCTGTCTGCATCACTTTGCTTACTTCCTATCCGACGAGATCCTTCTGTCTTTGTGAAATTCTCGCAGCGCCCAGAAGCGAGCCACGTCCACCTGAGGGAGGTCATAGGTCGTGAAGTTAGTGATGTAGCAGGGAAAGGTGGCTCCCTTGGAGGCAGGAAGACCATTGCTGGGTGAAGTCCCTTATATTGATTCGGACGTAAGTCGTCTACAGACCATCTTTGGTCCGTCGTAGATAAGCTCCACCCTGCAGCTGGTCCTCCGCTCCCGACTTCGCCAAGCGCAGGCGCAGACAAAACACAAACACACACACACACACACACACACACACACACACACACACACACACACACACACACACACCGTCCGTGCTTGCTGTTTCCTTCATTCGGTTTGACTCTCTCTCTCTCTCTCTCTCTCTCTCTCTCTCTCTCTCTCTCTCTCTCTCTCTCTCTCTCTCTCTCTCTCTCTCTCTCTCTCGTCGTCCTGAGCACCACGCTGGCAGGCGTGTGGCCGCGCGTGGCGCCTCCCCTCCTCACCCGTTGTCTCCGTTGATCTTAACACCACTATTGTGATCCGGGAGGAATGCGTATGTATTTCTTCTTTTTTTTTCTCTCCCTCCCCCTCTCCCTCCCTCCCTAACTTATGTAACTATGCGAAGTATCTTCCTCCCTCGAGGCGGGAGGCTTGTGAATGTTAACGAGAGCGTCAGTTGGCATCTACGCTACCTCTGAGGGGGCGCCGAGAGAGAAAGAGAGAGAGAGAGAGAGGGCTACACTGTGCCATTCGAAGATTCTACAGGGCCTGTTATTTTAGACCGGGTCTCCGAGCCAAGCTACGTACGTACTCAGCTCTGTAAACTGTAATAGTTTTCCTGGCTGTTGTACGAAGGTGATTTGGATGTCATTTCAAAGCGAAAGAGCTTAATCCAATTGGCATAGATGAGTATGTTCGTAAATACATATTTACTAGAATATCACGGAGGGTCATGACCACATACGTCCCAGGCGCTCATTCGGTCTTAAAGAAACACCCATATGCTCAAGGGACAGTGATATATTGATAGAACACCTTAAAACATGATGAACACGAGAGAACGAAGATCAAGGTGTATTCTAAAGGATAAGGCTGCGATGTATGTATGGATATGTGCACGACGATGTGGGGAGGAGAGAGGAACCAACCTCATGTTGAGGATGTGTGGTTGCCTGTGGCCAGCAAACCTGAAGACACCAGATATGCACTCATGTGAGTCAGCAACCTGCTGTGAGAGATGGGATAGGACGTGATATAGACAGACATACAGACACAGATAGATAGACCAACAGAGAGATTAATTCCAAATCTTAGCTCCCATAACAGCTTGTATCCTACTGAGATATTCAGCAATATGTCGGTAAAGTGAGTCTCAGCTGAATATTGTCGTGAACTGTATAGCTGACATCTCTGGGCGAAAACCATAGCATTGTGTCATGAATCGTTTACTACAGATGTGGCCTGTGGGAGCCATGAACCAGCAGTGCAGGTGTGTCCTGTGGGAGTCATGAACCAGCAGTACAGATGTGTCTTGAGCAAATGTTTTGAGTAACATTTCTGGCCACAGCATCGACTGGTACTCTTGAATTTTCTGACCCGACAGATGTCTTTTAGAGTCCTTCCTACATGACGGTAATCTTTATCAACGATATTGCTCACTCGACAGATGTCTTTAAGAATATTTCCTACGCGACGGCGATCTTCATCAAAGATATTGCTCCCTTGACAGATGTCTTTAAGAATATTTCCTACGTGACGGCGATCTTCATCAAAGATATTGCTCCCTTGACAGATGTCTTTAAGAATATTTCCTACGCGACGGCGATCTTCATCAAAGATATTGCTCCCTTGACAGATGTCTTTAAGAATATTTCCTACGTGACGGCGATCTTCATCAAAGATATTGCTCCCTTGACAGATGTCTTTAAGAATATTTCCTACGTGAGGGCAATCTTTCTTGTGAATACTCCTCACCAAACGAGAGTCTTTCTTAGCACGAACTATCTCAAATGACTTCACTCATCTTCAGACTCCTCTCCACGCAGCATCCTTCTTCACTCAGTGGTAGTACTCCTCATATTATAAGTATCTCTCACTCAGTATTGCCTCCCATATTTCTCACATACGAGCGCCGGTGTTTACCGCCGTTCAAGCGGGAAGACCAAATGTTTATAAACTTGGCCGGGCGAGCATTAGCGTCAGAGTAAATACCAGGATCAAAGCGTCTTTACGGGACGCTTAAGCTGTCAAGACAGAAGTTTGGGGGCGGCAGAGAGGCTTGAGGGAGGGTCATCAGCTGCTGGGGAGGAGGACGAGGGAGCAGGGACGCTTGAGGGAGCAACTGTCGGCTGCTGGAGGAGGACGAGGGAGCAGGGACGCTTGAGGGAGCAAGTGTCAGCTGCTGGAGGAGGACGAGGGAGCAGGGACGCTTGAGGGAGCGAGTGTCAGCTGCTGGAGGAGGATGAGGGAGCAGGAACACTTGAGGGAGCGAGTGTCAGCTGCTGGAGGAGGATGAGGGAGCAGGGACGCTTGGGGGAGCGAGTGTCGGCTGCTGGAGGAGGACGAGGGAGCAGGAACACTTGAGGGAGGGTCACCACCTGCTTGAGGAGGATGGGGGAGAAAGAACACTTGAGGGAGGAATGTCGGCTGGTGGGGGAAGACGAGAGACAGAAAGACGGAAAGGAGAAGAACGCACAGCTGTTGCGGGAGAACATTAGAACATGATCACTGAAGGAAGATGATCACTTTAATGAGAGAGATTGGGCAGCAGCGGTACTGATGGAGAGCACTAGGCTGTTGGAGAAGACGACGCACGAGTGGCAGGGAAACTGAGGGGAGGAGGTGGAAGAGGAAGAAATAGTTGTTGGAGAGGACAATGAACGAATCATTGAGGGAGAAGAAGAAGCTGTTGGGGGGTAAAGGAGGAACAGGAACACCAAGAGAGGCAGATCAGGTGTTGAGAGGGAACGAGGAACAGGAGCAATGAGCGAGGAAGATTAGCCACTGATAGAGGACGAAGTGCAAAGAAAAATATTTATCTATTGTTCATATTGCTTCGCTAGGAACTGCCTTCCCCTTCAATCTCCTTACCAAGGGGAATGCTCTCTGCCCCACCTTTCCTTGGCAGGGAAGATGCCTTGCATGGGAATGACGTGCTCTTAGAGATGCCTCGGAGGGGATCAACTCTCCCTTCTCCTGAGGCATCTTGGCTGTGGGTGTGTCTACCGAGATCCCTTACCTTAGAACTCTCGACACTATAAGTTTTCTTGGATGTTTAATGTATTTCCTTCATGGATTGCATGTCAGGTAAATGTCATCTTTTGAGGATTTCTTGATCGGGAACTCCATATTCTCCTCTTCATCTCCCTTTCTTTCATACTATTCGACATTTCCCGCGTCAGCGAGGTGGCGTTAAGAAAAGAGGACTGGGTCTTTGAGGGAATATCCTCACCTGGACCCCTTTCCTGTTCCTTCTTTTGGAAAAAAAAAAAAAAAAAAACGAGAGGGGAGGATTTCCAGCCCCCCACTCCCTCCCCTTTTAGTCGCCTTCTACGACACGCAGGGAATACGTGGGAAGTATTCTTTCTCCCCTATCCCCAGGGATAATATATATATATATATATATATATATATATATATATATATATATATATATATATATATATATATATATATATATATATTATATGTATATATCATACAAACCTCGACAGCTTGACTCGAACCCGGGACCTTGTGTTTGCGTGGTTGGCTGGAGCGCTACAGCTAGGCTATGATCCCCTACCACACATACAGAAGATCCCGGGTTCGAGCCTGGCTGTTGTAGGTTTGTACGTTCTATTGGAAGTGCGCGCTCATGTGCACTATATATTGAGAGAGAGAGAGAGAGAGAGAGAGAGAGAGAGAGAGAGAGAGAGAGAGAGAGAGAGAGAGAGAGAGAGAGAGAGAGAGAGAGAGAGAGAGAGAGAGAGAGGTGAGATAGTCATTTGTACGGAGGTAAATTCGTCTATGTCGTCCAATACCTGAGGAACCTGAGCTACGCCTCTAGAGAGGGACGGTGAGGAGGAACCAGTCAGTGTATTGCAGGCGTCAGGTGGTCCCACTCAGATCAAGGGTCGTGACCAGTGACTTAGCACCCAACGCCTCCAAGCCATTGTCTGTGGTGCAGTGTGGGCGTTATGTTCAGGTGTGTGTGTGTGTGTGTGTGTGTGTGTGTGTGTGTGTGTGTGTGTGTGTGTGCATCCGTAAGTGCGTCTCTATCTGTTTCTTTTTTTGAGTCTGAGACATTGACGTAAAGGATTCATGCACTCTCATCCAGATTCACTGCCACGTATAAAACAAGATCCAAAAACCATTTCAACTCCTCTCTCTCTCTCTCTCTCTCTCTCTCTCTCTCTCTCTCTCTCTCTCTCTCTCTCTCTCTCTCTCTCTCTCTCTCTCTCTCTCTCTCTCTCTCTCTTTTTCACCCAATCCATCTCCTCGACCTCTCTCATCTCGCCTCCCCCCGCCAGGATGTGTCATGACAACACAACCGGTGTTTATAATCATCTCTCTCAGGGTCAGGTTACACTCTCGGGGTAAAAAGGTATAGGGGGGGCCAGACTTCGCCATGGAACCACTGCTTCTATAGGTCAACTCAGCCAGCAGTGGGAAAGCATGGACTGAAATATCTCTACACCAATCTGTATTTCAGTACAGTAAGGTACTGTCATCAGGGAAGAAAAGAAAGAAAATGAAAGTAAATGGGTTGGAAGATTCGATCAAAAGAAATAGAAGGGGACACAATACATTTCATAAGGAACCCCAATGAAGGCAATGGAAAAGGATACAGAGCCTAATGGAAGAAGGACTCACCCTTCAGACATACTCTCCACACACTTGCCTCCTTAACATCTCTATTACAATCCAGACCTTCTACGGAGTCTTGGAAACCTTCAGTCGTAATCCCAACCCAGAGAAATGTCATCATTCTAATCATTTGACTGTTTCCAGAGGCGTTGGATCCTAATCTCTTGGACTCCCATTTTCTCTCGGCATTGCGAATCTCCTTTTCTTTACTCTGGTCTCTGTTATGGTGTTCTTAATGCTAGATCCATTGATGATATGATTTAAGAACGCTATTAATGCTTGATGAATTCTTCTTGAGAGGACTAAAGAAGACTAATTTATATATATATATATATATATATATATATATATATATATATATATATATATATATATATATATATATATATATATATATATATATATATATATGGTTTCAGAAGTGTCAGAGGATGAGTGAATCAGGTGTTTGTTTTGAAGAATGTATGTGAGAAATACTTTGAAAAGCAAATGGATTTATATGTAGCATTTATGGATCTGGAGAAGGCATATGATAGAGTTGTTAGAGATGCTCTGTGGAAGGTATTAAGAATATATGGTGAGGGAGGTAAGTTGTTAGAAGCAGTGAAAAGTTTTTATCGAGGATGTAAGGCATGTGTACGTGTAGGAAGAGAGGAAAGTGATTGGTTCTCAGTGAATATTGGTTTGCGGCAGGGGTGCGTGATGTCTCCATGGTTGTTTACTTTGTTTATGGATGGGGTTGTTAGGAAGGTGAATGCAAGAGTTTTGGAAAGAGGGCAAATACGCAGTCTGCTGTGGACGAGAGAGCTTGGGAAGTGAGTCAGTTGTTGTTCGCTGATGATACAGCGCTGGTGGCTGATTCGGGTGAGAAACTGCAGAAGCTGGTGACTGTGTTTGGTAAAGTGTGTGAAAGAAGAAAGCTGAGAGTAAATGTGAATAAGAGCAAGGTTATTAGGTACAGTAGGGTTGAGGGACAAGTCAGTTGGGAGGTGAGTTTGAATGGAGAAAAACTGGAGGAAGTGAAGTATTTTAGATATCTGGGAGTGGATTTGGCAGCGGATGGAACCATGGAAGCGGAAATGAATCATAGGGTGGGGGAGGGGGCGAAAGTCCTGGGAGCCTTGAAGAATGTGTGGAAGTCGAGAACGTTATCTTGGAAAGCAAAAATGGGTATGTTTGAAGGAATAGTGGTTCCAACAATGATATATGGTTGCGAGGCGTGGGCTATAGAGTTGTGCGGAGAAGGGTGGATGTGCTGGAAATAGATGTTTAAGGACAATATGTGGCGTGAGGTGGTTTGATCGAGTAAGTAATGAAAGGGTAAGAAAGATATGTGGTAATAAAAAGAGTGCGGTTGAGAGAGCAGAAGAGGGTGTTTTGAAATGGTTTGGTCACATGGAGAGAATGAGTGAGGAAAGATTGACCAAGAGGATATATGTGTCAGAGGTGGAGGAAACAAGGAGAAGTGGGAGACCATTTTGAAGGTGGAATGATGGAGTGAAAAAGATTTTGAGTGATCGTTGCCTGAACATGCAGGAGGGTGAAAGGCGTGCAAGGAATAGAGTGAATTGGAACGATGTGGTATACCGGGGTCGACGTGCTGTCACTGGATTGAACCAGGACATGTGAAGCGTCTGGGATAAACCATGGAAAGTTCTTTGGGACCTGGATGTGGAAAGGGAGCTGTGGTTTCGGTGCATTATACATGACAGCTAGAGACTGAGTGTGAACGAATGAGGCCTTTGTTGTCTTTTCCTAGCGCTACCTCGCGCACATGTGGGGGGAGGGGGTTGTTATTTCATGTGTGTCGGAGTGGCGACGTGAATGAATAAGGGCCAACAGTATGAATTATGCACATGTGTATATATGTATATGATGTTCTTTGTGTTTGGCCAACAAATGTAAATTCACAAATATTTCTCCCCTTACTTAACAATTTAGTACCTTCCATCAAATTTATTGTAGAAAATGAAAATAATGGTATGTTACCATTTTTAGATTGCATGATCCATAGGCAAGGATATAAGTTTAAGTTTAGCACATACAGAAAACCTACCAATGTATGCTCATATATCCATTATTACTCATCTCAACATGACAGAAAAGATTATCATCATTTCAGTCTATGTTCCTTAGGGCATTACGTATTTGCAGTCCACAGTTTATTGATGAAGAGTTTGAGAAGATATATTCTATTGGATCTAAGTTAAAGTACCCTAGATATTTCTTTGATAAATCCCTTAAGTTAGCAAAGAAATCGTTTTATAGAGTTGATCCCAAACCTAGCATTGCCACCAAGAATCTTTTAGTTCTCCCTTTTGATAATGATTTTACTTTACTTCCCATGTTGCTTAAATCCTTTAATGTAAATGTTACCTTCAGCAACAATAATACTATAAAGAATATCTTAATAAGGAATTCAGCAGAAAATTCCCCTGGATGCATCTATAAAGTGCCATGTGAAAATTGTGATAAATTTTATACTGGGCAGACTGGTAAGGATCTTTCTGTTAGATTTAAGCTGCATAAATATAGTATAAAAATGGGACAAGAATCAAATGCCTTGTTTAATCACGTTAAAAACTATGACCATTGTATTGACTGGAGTAATGCCATCTCAGTTATTAACTCTAACTCTATTACCACGAGAAATATCACTGAATCTTCTATCATTAAATACACAAAGAATTATAATCTTAATATTAGTGTTGGTCTATACAAATTAGATAACCATATTGTTGATAAAATTTGTAAAGTGATAAGTTTATGAATGCTCGCTGTCTGTCATGGACAATCGCATGTTTACCAAATGGCGTCCTAGCATCGTCTCTTCGATGTATATCAACTGACTGTTATATTTCTCTCTTGTGTCTCCCTTGATGATGTGATTATTACACGAAAGTGCACTTAGGATCTTATCGTGTTTCATTTTCCCCGTTGACTCATAGGAGGATCTTGATCACGCGCATATATGTATATGTATATGTATATCTGTGTGTATATATATATATATATATATATATATATATATATATATATATATATATATATATATATATATATATATATATATATATATATATATATATATATATATATATATATATATATATATATATATATATATATATATATATATATATATATATATATATATATATATATATATATATATATATATATATATATATATATATATATATGTACATTGAGATGTATAGGTATGTATATTTGCGTGTGTGGACGTGTATGTATATACATGTGTATGTGGGTGGGTTGGGCCATTTTTTCTTCTGTTTCCTTGCGCTACCTCGCTAACGCACGCGGGAGACAGCGACAAAGCAATATATATATATATATATATATATATATATATATATATATATATATATATATATATATATATATATATATATATATATTTTTTTTTTTTTTTTTTTGCTTTGTTGCTGTCTCCCGCGTTTGCGAGGTAGCGCAAGAAAACAGACGAAAGAAATGGCCCAACCCACCCCCATACACATGTATATACATACGTCCACACACGCAAATATACATACCTACACAGCTTTCCATGGTTTACCCCAGACGCTTCACATGCCTTGATTCAATCCACTGACAGCACGTCAACCCCGGTATACCACGTCGCTCCAATTCACTCTATTCCTTGCCCTCCTTTCACCCTCCTGCATGCTCAGGCCCCGATCACACAAAATCTTTTTCACTCCATCTTTCCACCTCCAATTTGGTCTCCCTCTTCTCCTCGTTCCCTCCACCTCCGACACATATATTCTCTTAGTCAATCTTTCCTCACTCATTCTCTCCATGTGCCCGAACCATTTCAAAACACCCTCTTCTGCTCTCTCAACCACGCTCTTTTTATTTCCACACATGTCTCTTACCCTTACGTTACTTACTCGATCAAACCACCTCACACCACACATTGTCCTCAAACATCTCATTTCCAGCACATCCATCCTCCTGCGCACAACTCTATCCATAGCCCACGCCTCGCAACCATACAACATTGTTGGAACCACTATTCCTTCAAACATACCCATTTTTGCTTTCCGAGATAATGTTCTCGACTTCCACACATTCTTCAAGGCTCCCAGAATTTTCGCCCCTTCCCCCACCCTATGATCCACTTCCGCTTGCATGGTTCCATCCGCTGCCAGATCCACTCCCAGATATCTAAAACACTTCACTTCCTCCAGTTTTTCTCTATTCAAACTCACCTCCCAATTGACTTGACCCTCAACCCTACTGTACCTAATAACCTTGCTCTTATTCACATTTACTCTTAACTTTCTTCTTTCACACACTTTACCAAACTCAGTCACCAGCTTCTGCAGTTTCTCACATGAATCAGCCACCAGCGCTGTATCATCAGCGAACAACAACTGACTCACTTCCCAAGCTCTCTCATCCCCAACAGACTTCATACTTGCCCCTCTTTCCAAAACTCTTGCATTCACCTCCCTAACAACCCCATCCATAAACAAATTAAACAACCATGGAGACATCACACACCCCTGCCGCAAACCTTCATTCACTGAGAACCAATCACTTTCCTCTCTTCCTACACGTACACATGCCTTACATCCTCGATAAAAACTTTTCACTGCTTCTAACAACTTGCCTCCCACACCATATATTCTTAATACCTTCCACAGAGCATCTCTATCAACTCTATCATATGCCTTCTCCAGATCCATATATATATATATATATATATATATATATATATATATATATATATATATATATATATATATATATATATATATATATATATATATATATATATATATATATACTTCGCAGTCTTTTGATAGACTGCGAAGTATATATCTGATCTCCAAGTTTACATCTTTTTGGGCGTCCTTCCCTCGCTCTGTTGGTCCATTCCTGTCATTTCTCTTGGGGGATTATCCTCT
>NC_092233.1:54683825-54738825 GCF_036320965.1 Panulirus ornatus
TGTCTGGCCTACAAGCTAGAGAACACAACCTGCCCTTACCCCACCCACCGCCAGAGCGCAAGGCATCCATCCCTCTGACCAGAGCGATTAGGTTCATCCGTATTCAGAGGAGCGCATCCGTCAGGCCTCTCTCTCTCTCTCTCTCTCTCTCTCTCTCTCTCTCTCTCTCTCTCTCTTCTCAGAAGGGAGTAGAGCAAGAGAGAGAGAGAGAGAGGGGATAACACACCTGTGGCCAGGTTATCTCAGAGATGGGATGCATGTGTTGGTCATGGGCCACACGTGGGGGATGAGTATAGTGCGTGGAGGAGACCTCAGCTGGTGGCTGAGGCAGACAGTGGTCAATCAGTCAGGGTCAGTACAGGTCAGCTGCTGGGTCGTCGTCATCGTGACCTGTGTGTGTGTGTGTGTGTCTACTGCATCAAGACTCTGCAAGACGCTCAGCCATATATATATATATCATACAAACCTCCAACAGCCAGGATCGAACCCGGGACCCCTGTGCAACAGGCGGGAGCGCTACCGCTAGGCTATGATCACCCCTAATAGGGAAATGACTATTCGAATACTGTGTACTCGAATACCCTTCGTCTCACGCTGGTGAGCAACGGAGTCTACACCGGTCATTTCCCATCAGGCTCACACAGCCAAGAGATTGCGTTTTACCGAACTTAACTGTACAGTGAGACCAAAAAGTATTCGAGTGCATAGTATTCGAATAGTCTTTTCCCTATCAGGGGCGATCATAGGCTAGCGGTAGCGCTCCCGCCTGTTGCACACCGGTCCCGGGTTCGATCCTGGCTGTTGGAGGTTTGTATGTTCTATGAAGGTGCGCGTTCATATGCACTTTGTTCGTATACATATATATATATATATATATATATATATTTTTTTTTTTTTTTTTTCGTACTATCCGCCATTTCCCGCATTAGCGAGGTAGCGTTAAGAACAGAGGACTGGGTCTTTGAGGGAATATCCTCACCTGGCCCCCTTCTCTGTTCCTTCTTTTGGAAAATTGAAAAAAAAGAGAGGGGAGGATTTCCAGCCACCCGCTCCCTCCCCTTTTAGTCGCCTTCTACGACACGCAGGGAATACGTGGGAAGTATTCTTTCTCCCCTATCCCCAGGGATAATATATATATATATATATATATATATATATATATATATATATATATATATATATATATATATATATATATATATATATACATTCCTATGAGTCCACGGGGAAAAATGAAACACGATAAGTTCCCAAGTGCACTTTCGTGTAATAATCACATCATCAGGGGAGACACAAAAGAGAAATATAACAGTCAGTTGACATACAACGAAGAGACGTAGCTAGGACGCCATATGGTGAACATGCTTAAGAAGTTATACGATGGATAAATAAGTGAGGTCCTTCATCTTAGTGTAAAACATAATGCTTACAGTCCTCTTCCAGCGCAGGAATATATTCTTTCGTTCACTCACGTAAAAAAAAAAAAGATGATATCTAGATCTATCCTATCGATTCGACTCGTATCTTTAATTCTTCTGAAACATTCACATGTAACTCTATTCCTGAAAGAAATAACTGAGTATAGTGATGGTCGGCAAAGTGCCAAATGTAGACTAAATATCAAGCATGGATGGTGTGAATTAGATCCACTCATCATTAATAGAACTGGTAGGTCAGGTTAAACCTGTGTGACTTGACGATTTCTCCCGACCTGTGACCTGACCTGTGGGAGGTGGGTAACCTTCCCCACCCACGTCAGGTCAGACCTGCTGTATTTGGTACACACACACACTCTCTCTCTCTCTCTCTCTCTCTCTCTCTCTCTCTCTCTCTCTCTCTCTCTCTCTCTCTCTCTCTCTCTCTCTCTCTCTCTCTCTCTCTCTCTCTCTCTCTCTCTATCTATCTATCTATCTATCTATCTCATTCTCTCTCTCTAATTGTATCATATAATTCGATTTCTCTAGTGTCAGTAGCAATATATATATACACTAGGGCAGAGACTCAAAGAGAATCACACACACACACACACACACACACACACATACACACACCACCTTGCAGAGCCAGTGGAGTCAGCGAAGTCTACCGTTTCACCATCGAGGTGAGTCATTTAATTAGTACCCTCGTCTCGAGACACGCGCGCTTGGCGGGTGGGAAAGGGCGTTCGTGAGCGATAAGTTACGCCGGCTGAGGCAAAAGCCTTTAAAAGGTCCAAGTCTCGAGCCTCAGCCAACCGTGACGTGTGTTCTGGCGTCACCCTGGCTCGCGGACGTCCCTTACCCTCGTAACATCATCGGGGTTTTGATCGTATGAATAACATTCATGTTTATGTATCCTGTGAGATTTAAAGGATGTGCTCCTGTTAGCTTGGGTGATGCGAGCAATATAGATTCTTTTTTTTTCCCCCGTATATATATATATATATATATATATATATATATATATATATATATATATATATATATATATATATATATATATATATATATATATATATATATATATATATATATATATATATATATATATATATATATATATATATATATATATATGTATGTATTGGAAAGGATCACAATTTTGCGCGTGATCAAGATATTCCTATGAGTCCACGGGGAAAATGATGTGATTATTACACGAAAGTGCACTCGGGAACTTATCGTGTTTCATTTTCCCCGTGGACTCATAGGAATATATATATATATATATATATATATATATATATATATATATATATATATATATATATATATATATATATATATATATATATATATATATATCAGCAAGGAGCACCGTAAATAGATGTTTGTTCTAATACCTAAAGAGCTTTGTTGACACCCATTGAGACATAAACAGAAGCTGGTGTTTCGATAAGGATCTTTGTTGGTGTCGTACGTGCACTGATGGGCGGGATCCAGTCGGCAATGGAGTGCCTTGCTAATGACTCTCATTATGGCCTTAAATACATGTGAGCCAGGAGCAGCTCCCCGAGCAGTCTTTTATTGGTGTGTTGTGGTGCCGTCAAACGCATACTAGCGTCTCCTTAATGCCTCTCTTGGAAGACGAAGGACTTGAACAATCAGTAATTCTTCTGCGACTCTCTCTCTCTCTCTCTCTCTCTCTCTCTCTCTCTCTCTCTCTCTCTCTCTCTCTCTCTCTCTCTCTCTCTCTCTCATACCAGCCATCAGGATCGAGTCGATACGATGGCCTTACAAGGGCAGGTCATCACCCAGAGAGAGAGAGAGAGAGAGAGAGAGAGACCTCAGCCCAGGTACACCAAGTACCCATGTCCTCGATGATGACTTCAATCTCCTCCGAGGTACGAGGCGACCGGTTATCATACATGTGTATGTATCCCAACCCATCCTGCCCCGTGCCTCTCTGTACAAGGTGCGTAGGACCATCATCCCCTTCTTGTAAACTGCCCCATATATATATAACAGTCTATCGTCTATGTATGCAAGGGCTGACTCGACAGTTGTATCTATATATACTTATATAGTACATTAGAAGAGGCGGTCAGGGCCGACAGCTTACACGGAAATCATACATTACTCTTCAAATATATATATAAGGGTTCTGAACATCTCTCACCCTCCCTTTCATTACCACAGCATGCATATATGTACTGAATGCATGGCACCCTCTAGCCACCTCCCTAACTTACTACCTCCGCTTTATATACGTCTAACTCTTAAGCTTAAGTATGGTCTGTGCTTGTTAAGCTTTTGCGAACGCCACATCACGTAGCATAGTTGTGAAGAAAGATGTTAAAACTACGACACTCACAATGTGTTGTCTTTACTGGCACCAGTGATAGAGCGACGTGGACGGGAGAGTATCCTTTTCTGTTCACTGCTGCAGTCGATATAATGCTGGTCCACTGTGCAGCAGACCACAGCTACATGGATCATGGCCAGTATGGACCAGTGTGCAGCAGACCACAGCGACATAGATCATGGCCTTATGGACCAGTGTGCAGCAGACCACAGCCACATAGATCATGGCCTTATGGACCAGTGTGCAGCAGGCCACAGCCACATGGCTCATGGCCAGTATGGTCCACTGTGCAGCAGACCACAGCCACATAGATCATGGCCTTATGGACCAGTGTGCAGCAGACCACAGCCACATAGATCATAGCCTTATGGACCAGTGTGCAGCAGACCACAGCCATATGGATCAAGGCCAGTATGGTCCACTGTGCAGCAGACCACAGCCACATAGATCATAGCCTTATGGACCAGTGTGCAGCAGACCACAGCCACATAGATCACAACGAGTATGGACCAGTGTGCAGCAGACCACAGCCACATAGATTACAACCAGTATGGACTAGTGTGCAGCAGACCACAGCCACATAGATCACAACCAGCATGGACCAGTATGTGCAGCAGACCACAGCCACATAGATCACGACCAGTATGGACCAGCGTGCAGCAGATCACCACAGCCACAGCATGATACACACTATATACACCGGTGCCCAGAACACAGCCGCACCCACAGTACTACACATCACAATCCAGTCTGGACCAGTTTGCTGGCGGCTCGTACGAACACCTTCATCGTTCATGTGGACCGTCGTGAGGGTCGTCCTGGCCTTGTCCCTCTGGAAGTCGAGACAATGCTGAACGTTCCACACCTGTCTTGCCAGGTGTGTGTCAACAGCTCTGGCACGAGATTATCATACCTTCCTTCGTGAACTGTCATCGAAGGAATGTCTATAAAGCATCATAACTGATAAGACTTCCTCTGGAAATACCATCAGTGGAATGTTCTCTGTCACAACAAACATTGGATCACAATTTTGTCACGCTACAATTCTCTCGCCATATGTCATGTTCAGCAGGTGTTCAGACCGAACATGACATTTCCTTTAACTCCTTCCCGATCATTATCTTTTCATCAAGAGAGAATAATATCCTTCATTTCACTCAGATACTCAAATGACCCATTGTACTAGTACATCATGATGCTTCTGCAAGAGCAGAATGAAACATACGAGTCTGCGTTGTTGTAAGGAGGAGGGAGGGAGGGAGGAGCGGCCGCTAGCCAAGCCACGGTTCGCCTTTGTGCATCGGGCGTTGTATCAGCTGGGCAGATCTGGTGGTGGACTGGTTCTGCTCAGGGCATTGGCGGGTCATTTAACCATGAATGGCGCCGATTTCCTCATGTTCTTATCGGTCGGTGTAGCGCTGGGGCCGAGGAACTCTTTTATAATGTAATCTCTTTTATGTTTTCAAGTCAGTGCGAGGGTGGCATTTCATTACTTGAAGACTGACGATTATGTACTCTTCGATCTTCGCTTGGGCTGTAGTGTATCACTTGAAGTGATGTTGTTTGACGTCGCGATACTGACGGGGGGGGGGACGGGAAACACGAAGAACAAACGCAGTGCTTTACTGGGTGAGAACAGAGGTGGTGTAGCCACGGAGTAAGACGATGCAGGCCTGGGTACACACAGGAGGTGAGGTAAGTTCAGTGAGGAAAGGTGAAATGACGGAGGAAGGAGTCCCGCGGTGCTGGTGTGGATGCTGAAGGTGAGGCAGGAGTCACATGAGAGAAATGGTGGTTTACTGGGTCTCATGGTGTGGCTATAGGAGAGACTGCGTGCCAGAGTTCCGAGATTCTGCAGCGGAAGGAAAACAGAGATACTGATGTCATATGGCTCTGCTGGCAGTGCGATATGTGGGAGGCAGTTGATGATCTTCGCAGAGAATGCAGAGGTTGCCTGGCTGTGTTAAGAGGGAAAGAGGTATAGCCAAGATCCTGTTGAAATTGCGTCAGACAATGTCCAACCTGAGTCCTGCCGAAGAGGAGGGAGACGCCACAGGATGGATAACCATGAGCCACGTACTGAGCTACTGCTGGTGTGCTGAAGAAGCCCCAGTGACTCCTGGAGTCTAACGTCACATGACCAGGGCTATTGAGACGTCACAGAGGAGCGCTTACTTGTCTGGAGCAAGTTGACGACTTCCTTGGTACAGTGGACAACTCCCGCCATCTTTTTAGCTGATAATGGCAGGAAGAAAGCGGTCCCAGTAGATGACAATGACCACATGTAAAGAGTCGTTTATTGGTGGGAGGAACACATACAAGCCTAAGCTAAGGTGTGTGTGTGTGTATATAAATAAATAGATGAATAGATAGATAAAGAGGGAACGATTTATCAAAGTCAGGCAACCATACAGTTGATATTCCATAAGTAGGATGGTCATAATTATAACTAGTTAATTAATAACGAAAGATCAAGGTGGTGCCAGGTACTTCTACGCTTTGGATAAGCACATGAGTGAGGCATACTTATGTAGAGCAGTAAGTTTTACAGAGAAAATTCTACGGTTTGTACATCATGTGTGTGAGAGAGAGAGAGAGAGAGAGAGAGAGAGAGAGAGAGAGAGAGAGAGAGAGAGAGAGAGAGAGAGAGAGAGAGAGAGAGAGAGAGCATCGTCTTTATCTTCCTTATGGTCTACAAGCAGACCACGACAATAACACAAAGAACGCTTGTGTCTTCTGATTTATATATATATATATATATATATATATATATATATATATATATATATATATATATATATATATATATATATATGTGCGTGTGTGTGTGTGTATGTATTGACGTCCTGATGCACACGACAAGTGTACAGGGAACGCCTCCTGGACATTCGTTATGTGTGGGTCATGAAGACGATAGTCCCATCCCCTCACTGTCTATCCTTACTTTCACTTATGAATTGTGGTCAGTGTAGAAGGCTGGCGCCAGGACACATGCCATCACTCACACGTTGCACCTTGTGGTAGGAGCCTGCATGTGTACAGGTGTCTCACTAAGGGTGGTGGGGGACAGTATATCATACTCTAGTATTGGCAAGACACGACACTCGACAACTCCAAAAACAACTGTGAGCTGTCGCCACTGATCACCACCACTTCGTCCTGAGTCATCATCTCTGACACACGAAACCTTTTCAAGAAGTCTCGTTCATCTTTTTTGTTACATCGGATCAGTTTCCCAATTCTTTTGTTCTTAAAGCACAGATGAGTTAGTGAAATGTTACATCTTAAGAGAATGTGGATTGATTGAAATCGTCGGCATTGACGAGGAGGAGGTATGAGGGAGTCGGGGCGAGACAGGGTGTGTGTGTGTGTGCGCGGAGGGGGATCTAAGCTCTGGCTATGCTTGAGTGAACGCCTCCCCGAACTGGTTTGTGAAGTATTTGCTTCGCTCCAGCGTGAGTTATGCCTCACGAACGTGCCAGACGCGTGGTCCTTCGCTGACGGAGGATGATGGAGTGGAGCTCCACTCTCTCTCTCTATCTCCTTTTTTTTTTTTCCCCCTCCTCTTCTTTTGGTTTAATAAATGATAGGGGGAGGGAGAGGAAACGTAAGTATACATAAGCGAGGTTTCTCTGAGGGTGGTAGTAAACAGATTGCTCAGGGGTTCAGGGGTTCAACATTGTATGATATGGTTTCAGTGGCAACGTAGATTTTATTTTCTTTTTTACTTCCCCCGAACGTTTATTGTGTCATGTTAGGAATGTCTATTGGTTGAAATTATGTTGTACAATTATGTTGTACATCATCATTCGTTTTATTCCCGCCCTCCCTTCTCCTCTTCCTCCTCAGGGCTTTAGGATAATATTGATCATTATAGGATATTACTCCTCAGAGTTTATCGTTGATTAAGAGCGAGGGTAAATCACAAGCTCCGTTGATTTATGATCGTACCAAGATAAGCTTAAAAATCTTCAAGCTTTAAAACCATCAGGTAATCGCAAGGATTCGTCAGTGTTTTCGTCCACACAGAAAACTTAAGGGTAATTTCTCTTGTTATCTTTCTTTTTCTTTTCTGTTCCTCGGCAACTGCTAAGATGCAGAAATAGAAGGTGCAGCAGATACTTTTCAGTAGTATTGTTCAATAGAAACAGATACTTTTCAGTAGTATTGTTCAATAGAAACAGATACATTTCAGTAGTACTGCTCAAGAGAAACAGACACATTTCAATAGTACTGTGCAATAGAAACAGACACATTTCAATAGTACTGTGCAATAGAAACAGACACATTTCAGTAGTACTTTTCAATAGAAAAAACACATTTCAGTAGTATTGTTCAATAGAAACAGATACATTTCAGTAGTACTGCTCAAGAGAAACAGACACATTTCAATAGTACTGTGCAATAGAAACAGACACATTTCAGTAGTACTTTTCAATAGAAAAAACACATTTCAGTAGTATTGTTCAATAGAAACAGATACATTTCAATAGTACTGCTCAAGAGAAACAGACACATTTCAATAGTACTGTGCAACAGAAACAGACACATTTCAGTAGTACTGCTCAATAGAAACAGACACATTTCAATAGTACCGCGCAATAGAAACCCCAAAAAGATTTCCGATTTTGGTTTCTCCTTTTAAAGTCTTTGGCAGAACTCTAGTATGTCGTCCACCTTCCCACCACCTCTCAGAAAACGAAAGGGTAAATTTCTATTGATCTTTTCTGTTCTTCAGCAACTACAAAGACAGAAATACACCATGCAACAGCACTAAACAATAGTTTAGTTTTCTCTACGTTCTTGTGCAGATGTCTGAGGAGGAATCTAAGCATTATATATCTGTAGATTGAACGGGAAAAGAAGAGCGAAGGAGCGTTAGACATCTATATGTCTAGGGATGATCCTTGTTTATATGTTGAATCCTCCTCCTTCTCCGTCTCGTTGTGACTGATTAGGCTTCGATGTGGCGTATTGTCAGAGCGGCAGGATCTATATCTTGGGGTCAGTTGTATATAAGTAGGTAAGTAAATAAGGAAAGGAAACGAATATCTTAAGTAAATAGATAAGTAATGGTATTTACATATGACGTAACTAGCCCTTATTTGACGTGGAAATGACTCGCAATTAAGTTTAATTTATTGGTTCGATAAATGGATGAAAAGGTCATATAATGTGATTTAAATGTTGCACATAAAAACAGTATTTGGGGGGGGACGTCAGAAACTTTTATAAATGTAAAAATCCAGCTGGGCAGAGACGTGCGAGTTGGTAAGAAACAAGAACTATGAACCCTTACGTTGAATACGAATGGGTGTGTGACATAGCAGACGAAAGGATCCTGGAAAGGTAACAAGATTCCAAGTCGATGTAGAACTTGTGGTACGGGATCCTATGAGCAGCTGGGGGATGCCACGGCATAACTATAGACTGAGAGGACGGTCCCTGAGCCGCCAGGGACCCACACAGACCGAAGGACGTCCGAAGGTGAGGCTATGTGAGGTCTGAGAATATGCCCAAGATGGAAATGTTAAGTACTGTGACCTATCCATGATCGGTATATATACATAACGCCATGAAGAGATACGAAACGGAATGAAAATAAATGAAGGAAAGCGGGACACACACACACACACACACACACACACACACACGCTCCTTCTTTCTTAGCAATGATTTACCTCGTGGCTCTGAAGGGGGAGAGAAAGTCTCGGATGGATGTAATCTGATAAGAGTGTACCGAGCGCTGCCCGCACCAGCTATCTCTGACTGTTGAAGGGAGGGTCTTCAGGGGTCGTCTGGCTCCTTCCCTTGACCTGCCGGACGGAGGGAGACAAAGGGAGATGTAGGGAAAGAGACCCGAGAGTCAAAAGTTGGAGGAGAACATATGTGTTGGTGTGTCTTGCTCTTGCCTGCCATAGACAGGCTCCCCGCTAGCCACCTCTCACCCCAGCTCTCCCTCACTCATACCTCCCCTGCTCCACTACACTCCTCATCCCTCCCCTGCCCCACCACACGCCTCAATCCTCCCGCATCCATATCTCTCCTCCTCCACCACACGCCTCATCCCTCCCCTGCCTCACCACACACCTCAATCCTCCTGCATCCATATCTCACCTCCGCCACCACACGCCTCATCCCTCCCTCACCCATACCTTCCCTGCTCAACCACACACGTCCTCCCTCCCTCACCCATGCCTCTCCTGCCCCACCACACGCCTCATCCTTCCCTCACCCATACCTCTCCCCACCTCACCTCACGCCACATCCCTCCCTCGCCCAGACCTCCCCTGCCCAACCACACACCTCATCCCCGCCATACCTCACACACCTCCCTGATCCAACACGCCTCACCCATGCCACCCTCCTACACCTGGTCCACTCTACAGCAGGAGCAGGGAGGAGGAGGTAGTCTTGTGCTCTGTGCAGGAGGCATGGTTTTGGGTACTGCGTGTGTGTGTGGTGGGTGATGTGTAAACTACATAGCTCTGTCGTGGGCAAGGTCTGCAAGCGACTGCGTTTTGTTTTCATAACGTAATAGATTCCAATGATGGCCAGCCTCCCTTATGACGCCGGACGCCACATGTGAATGATGACACACTTCCTCTGTGTGTACACGAGACATTGGCTGTCCTGAAATTCTGTCATTTCTCTGCTTTCCCCTAAAGATCTGATATTCAACAAAAGTGATTGGAAATAAATGGGGCTAATGGGGAGGTGATAACAAGTAGTGGTGATGTAAGAAGGAGATGGAGTGGGTATTTTGAAGGTTTGTTGAATGTGTTTGATGATAGAGTGGCAGATATAGGGTGTTTTGATCGAGGTGGTGTACAAAGTGAGAGGGTTAGGGAGAATGATTTGATAAACAGAGAAGAGGTAGTAAAAGCTTTGCGGAAGATGAAAGCCGGCAAGGCAGCGGGTTTGGATGATATGGCAATGGAATTATAAAAAAAGGGGGGGGGGGGTGACTGTGTTGTTGACTGGTTGGTAAAGTTATGTAATGTATGTATGATTTATGGTGAGGTGCCTGAGGACTGGCAGAATGCTTGCATAGTGCCATTGTACAAAAGCAAAGGGGATAAGAGTGAGTACTCAAGTTACAGAGGTATAAGTTTATTGAGTATTCCTGGGAAATTATATGGGAGGGTATTGATTGAGAGTGGTGAAGGCATGTACAAAGCGTCAGATTGGGGAAGAGCAGCGTGGTTTCAGAAGTGGTAGAGGATGTGTGGATCAGGTGTTTGCTTTGAAAAATGTATGTGAGAAATACTTAGAAAAGCAAATGGATTTGTAGGTACCATTTATGGATCTGGAGAAGGCATATGATAGAGTTGATAGAGATGCTCCGTGGAAGGTATTAAGAATATATGGTGTGGAGGTAAGTTGTTAGAAGCAGTGAAAAGTTTTTATCGAGGCTGTAAGGCATGTGTACGTGTAGGAAGAGAGGAAAGTGACTGGTTCTCAGTGAATGTTGGTTTGCGGCAGGGGTGTGTGATGTCTCCATGGCTGTTTAATTTGTTTATGGATGGGGTTGTTAGGGAGGTGAATGCAAGACTTTTGGAAAGAGAGGGCAAGTATGCAGTCTGTTGTGGATGAGAGAGCTTGGGAAGTGAGTCAGTTGTTGTTCGGTGGTGATACAGCGCTGGTGGCTGATTCGTGTGAGAAACTGCAGAAGCTGGTGACTGAGTTTGGTAAAGTGTGTGAAAGAAGAAAACTGAGACTAAATGTGGATAAGAGCAAGGTTATTAGGTACAGTAGGGTTGAGGGACAAGTCATTTGGGAGGTAAGTTTGAATGGAGAAAAACTGGAGGAAGTGAAGTATTTTAGATATCTGGGAGTGGATTTGGCAGCGGATGGAACCATGGAAGCGGAAGTGAATCATAGGGTGGGGGAGGGGGCGAAAGTTCTGGGAGCGTTGAAAAATGTGTGGAAGTCAAGGACGTTATCTTGGAAAGCAAAAATGGGTATATTTGAAGGAATAAATGTTCCAACAATGTTATATGGTTGCGAGGCGTGGGCTATAGATAGAGTTGTGCGGAGGAGGTTGGATGTGCTGGAAATGAGATGTTTGAGGACAATATGTGGTGTGAGGTGGTTTGATCGAGTAAGTAATGAAAGGGTAAGAGAGATGTGTGGTAATAAAAAGAGTGTGGTTGAGAGAGCAGAAGAGGGTGTTTTGAAACGGTTTGGTCACATGGAGAGAATGAGTGAGAAAAGATTGACCAAGAGGATATATGTGTCAGAGGTGGAGGGAACGATGAGAAATGAGAGACCAAATTGGAGGTGGAAAGATGGAGTAAAAGAGATTTTGAGTGATTAGGGCCTGAACATGCAGAAGGGTGATAGGCGTGCAAGGAATAGAGTGAATTGGAACGATGTGGTATACCAGGTCGACGTGCTGTCAATAGACTGAGCCAGGGCATGTGAAGCGTCTGGGGTAAACCATGGAAAGTTTTGTGGGGCCTGGATGTGGAAAGGGAGCTGTGGTTTTCGGTGCATTATACATGACAGCTAGAGACTGAGTGTGAACGAATGTGGCCTTTGTTGTCTTTTCCTAGCGCTACCCCGCGCACATGAGGGGGAGGGGGTTTTTCATTTCATGTGTGGCGGGGTGGCGACTGGAATGAATAAGGGCAGACAGTATGAATTATGTACATGTGTATATATGTGCATGTCTGTGTGTGTATATATATGTATACGTTGAGATGTATAGGTATGTATAGGTGCTGTGTGTGGAAGTGTATGTATATACATGTGTATGTGGGTGGGTTGGGCCATTCTTTCGTCTGTTTCCTTGCGCTACCTCGCTAACGCGGGAGACAGCGACAAAGTATAATAAATGAATATGAATATATAAATATATATATATATATATATATATATATATATATATATATATATATATATATATATATATATATATATATATATATATATATATATATATATTTTTTTTTTTTTTTTTTTTTTTTTTTTTTTTTATACTTTGTCGCTGTCTCCCGCGTTTGCGAGGTAGCGCAAGGAAACAGACGAAAGAAATGGCCCAACCCCCCCCCCCCCCATACACATGTACATACACACGTCCACACACGCAAATATACATACCTACACAGCTTTCCATGGTTTACCCCAGACGCTTCACATGCCTTGCTTCAATCCACTGACAGCACGTCAACCCCTGTATACCACATGACTCCAATTCACTCTATTTCTTGCCCTCCTTTCACCCTCCTGCATGTTCAGGCCCCGATCACACAAAATCTTTTTCACTCCATCTTTCCACCTCCAATTTGGTCTCCCTCTTCTCCTCGTTCCCTCCACCTCCGACACATATATCCTCTTGGTCAATCTCTCCTCACTCATTCTCTCCATGTGCCCAAACCATTTCAAAACACCCTCTTCTGCTCTCTCAACCACGCTCTTTTTATTTCCACACATCTCTCTTACCCTTACGTTACTTACTCGATCAAACCACCTCACACCACACATTGTCCTCAAACATCTCATTTCCAGCACATCCATCCTCCTGCGCACATCTCTATCCATAGCCCACGCCTCGCAACCATACAACATTGTTGGAACCACTATTCCCTCAAACATACCCATTTTTGCTTTCCGAGATAATGTTCTCGACTTCCACACATATATATATATATATATATATATTCTGTCTTCATAAGATGGTTCTGATTTAAACTCCTTGTTTTCCTTCACATTTGGGGATGTAATTCTAACCACTTCCGTGGTGTGGCAGTTTGCGTTTCTGACCGTGACGCATTCACGACCCGCCCAGGGTCGAGCGTACAAGTTCGAATCCTATTTGCGGCAGCCGATCTGCAATCAACCCAACTGTTCATCCATCCTTGGGGGTTGGTCGATGAATTGCGTTCCTGGCTCAAGCCAGGAGCAGCTGTTTACTGCGACATCAGCTGTTTACTGCGACATCAGCTGTTTACTGCCACATCAGCTGATTGTACCACATCTTCGGGTGAGTACAAGCCACCGTCGCACGACAGACCTCCAGCAGATGATCAGCTGACTGACCCATCATGGAATGAGCTGACGTCCACGACCCCCGGTCAACCTGACCCCCAGTCACAGCTGAGTTGTGACTTCCTCTCCTGTGATGACAGCTGGGAGGGAGGAGGAAGGGAGAGAGAGAGAGAGAGGGAGGGAGTCTGCCTGACTGCCTGCCTGTGGTCAGGCAACCACCTGTATGATAACCCTCTCCTCCCTCCCATCGAGGCAGCCGATGAAAAATGGCACTAAGATCTCGGATGTGGTTTGAGAGGGGGGGGAGAACGACTGATAATTTCCCCAGCTTGTGGTCTGTGTCAGAGGCCTGGCTCGGGCATGACTGCGGCAAATGATGGTAATAATGTGGTTGTTCATCCTCCCTCCGACTGTGGGGGAGGGGAACGCTTGGTGGAAGAACGGGAGGGGTTTTAATGTGTGGGTTGGTAGTGGGGTAGTGTCATTCACCAACCCGCCGCCCCCCACTCCTTCCTTCTGCGAAGAGGTTTTGTGTGCTTGGTGTGCACTAGATACTAGTCTGTCTGTCTCATTCTGTCTTATTGGGTCTGTCTGTCTGTCTCATTGTGTCTGTCTGTCTGTCTGTCTCATTCTGTATACCTCATTCGGTCTGTCTGTATCACTGCGTCTGTCTGTCTCATTGTGTCTGTCTATATTATTGTGTCTGTCTGTCTATCTGTCTGTCTGTCTCATTCTGTATATCTCATTCGGTCTGTCTATCTCATTGTGTCTGTCTTATTGTGTCTGTCTGTCTCATTGTGTCTGTCTGTCTGTCTGTCTCATTTTGTATATCTCATTCGGTCTGTCTGTCTCACTGTGTCTGTCTGTCTCATTATGTCCGTCTGTCTGTCTGTTTCATTCTGTATATCTCATTCTGTCTGTCTGTCTCATTGTGTCTGTCTTATTGTGTCTGTCTCTCTCATTGTGTCTGTCTCATTGTGTCTGTCTGTCTCATTCTGTCTGTCCCATTCTGTCTGTGGGCTCTCATTCTGTCTGTCTCATTCTCTCTCTCTCTCTGTCTCATACACCAGAGGCGATATGGTATATCACAAGTCCCTTCCCTTTTTGCGGCGTCCCGGGAACTCCCCCAATGTCTTCTCCACTTCCTCTGTAAATTATTGTCTCGCGCGTCACGAACGTCCGGATATTGTCTGTTCTCTCCCCCCACCTCCTCCACACCTTCCTCCTCCTCCTCCTCCTTTCCCCCAACCACCACTTCCTCAGTCGGGGGTGTGTGATGGTAGTGGGGTCGTCTTCTTCCTGGGCCTTGTTGATGTCACGGAACATCCTTACCCCTGCATGGTAACCTGCCGTGCATGATGCATGATGTCTTGTGCGTCTCTCTCTCTCTCTCTCTCTCTCTCTCTCTCTCTCTCTCTCTCTCTCTCTCTCTCTCTCTCGACCATTGCGTGCGCATCTCGAGAGTCATGAGCGTCTGCGCTCTGCATGTCTGTAACTGAATACTCGTTGTCTGTGTAGGATGCTTCTTATTACTCACGTGTTTCAGGCAAATCCCACGTTGGAATGGGAAGACCCACACGTCATCAGTGTCATTAGCCAGATCAGGGTTCGAACCAAGCCAAAAAACCTGCCACCAGCGTCATCAGCAAGATCAGGGTTCGAACCAAGCCAAAAACCTGCCATCAGTGTCATCAGAAGATTAGGGTTCGAACTAGGCCAAAAACCTGCCACCAGTGTCATCAGCAAGATCAGGGTTGGAACCAGGCCAAAAACCTGCCACCAGTGTCATCAGAAGATTAGGGTTCGAACCAGGCCAAAAACCTGCCAACAGTGCCATCAGAATATTAGGGTTCGAACTAGGCCAAAAACCTGCCACCAGTGTCATCAGAAGATTAGGGTTCGAACCAGGCCAAAAACCTGCCACCAGTGTCATCAGAAGATTAGGGTTCGAACTAGGCCAAAAACCTGTCACCAGCGTCATCAGCAAGATCAGGATTCGAACCAGGCCAAAAGATCTTTCCTCTGCTTACACCGTCGCAGCCCCAGGACCAGAACGTCTCCTCAGACATCAGTATTGAGTATTCGCTCGTTTTCTTCGAAAACGGAGTTCAGCAGTTGAAATATGCTCATAACATCACAGATGATACGGTGTCTCAGAAAATGTGAGGCGTAACTTAGAAATGTTACTTATCATCACGGTCTTGTAACATATGCTGGTGATTTATTGTGTGTTGTACACGCAGCACAAAAATGATCTTTACACCAGTAAGAACACTAGTTTCAGAATGATCATCTCTTAAATCTGAGAGATTGGTATGTTTTCAATTTCTTTCGTCCTTATGTCGTATTGCATAATTTTGAAAGTGTGACGATTGTTTTTGTGCTTCGTGTATATTGAATAAGAGGTTTTATTGAATGTTTAGTTATTTTCTTCATACATATTCGCCATTTCCCGCGTTAGCGAGGTGGCGTTAAGACTAGAGGATTGAGCCTTAGAGGGTATATCCTCACTTGGCCCCCTTCTCTGTTCCTTCTTTTTGGAAAACTCAAAATGGTATAGCAATATAATCTTAGAGGATAGTGCTCCACTGGCAGACAGGTAATGCTCGATTGAAGATATTTCTTGTAAAGAAACGAGTAAAATCATTTCCATACAATTAATGAGGCGGTAGTGATATTAATCTGTATCTTAATGAGTATGTGATTAATTCCAAGTTTTGATAACATCAAAATCTATGTAAGTCAATTGTAATTCTTCTACAGTGGTGCTAGAAATTGTCCCCAACTCTTTGATATTAGCTTTTGGTCATTGTCCAATCATTCTGTTCTGTGTCTAGCTCAGCTGTCTCATTCTGTCTGTCTGTCTGTCTCATTCTGTCTGTCTGTCTCATTCTATCTGTCTGTCTCATTCTGTCTGTCTATTTCATTCTGTCTATCTCACTGTGTGTGTCTGTCTCATTCTGTCTCTCTATCTCACTGTGTCTGTCTGTCTTAGTCTGTCTTTCTGTCTGTCTGTCTCTCCTACGTATCAAAAGCACCTACATTGTGAATATGCATTTGAACATAGCCTCATGTGCTGTCCATGAAGAAATGTGTATGTATTTACGTTGTTGTATATATATGTATTTTGTGAAAACGAACTCAGAGTTTACCTTCATTCTTCCCCCCTCTTCTCGAAGTAGAGGGCACCACTGTATTACCATCGGAGCAAAGCCCTGAAATTAGTGTGTGTGTGTGTGTGTGTGTGTGTGTGTGTGTGTGTGTGTGTGTTGTCCACTCCATCCTCTTCTAACCTTCACTTCTCCTAAAGTTACCGTGAAGAAGAGCGAAGTATATGGTCTATGTTGTGTGGTCAGATGTTATGTCTGAGATGCCACTGTACTTTTGGGGCTGTTAAGTTCCCCTCCCTGATCCAGGTTAGATGTCTTTCTTCTATGTCTCAGGTTCACTTGCGTTGCTGGCATTCAGCCCATACACACACACACACACACACACACACACACACACACACACACACACACACACACACACACACACACACACACACACACACACACACACACACACACACACACACACACACACATTCTCTTCCTTGGCTCACGAAAAAGATAAAGTTAATCTCTTGATTACAGCGAAGTATCCCTCGCGAAACGACACACTCTTGTCCTCCAAGAACACAGTACTGTTATTCCTCTAAATCCATTATGAGAAATACAAATTTGGTCAAACGATAGTAACTTACTGATCTTTATTAAATCATATTATTTTCTTGTCTTTAATTCCAATCAAGATACGGTTTCGCAAGGTTTATCTCATGTTCATTATAGGAGTACGACTTTCTACTCTTAGTATTTCATATTATTGTCTAGTTTAGTGACCCTGCAAATTCTCAAATTCACAGGAATGGCTTGATAAGCTGTTCATATGAAGTATTCAGATGATATTTCGTATTGTCTATACAGTGACTCTTATCATACTACGTATATAGTGCATATGATTACAAATGGATGTGGGTGAATCGGGAGAAAAGGTGGATAGAGCGTAGAAAACACAAGTTTTTAAAACTTATAAAATATAATTATCGAAGGAGAAATACAAGAGTCTATGCTTAATACTATATGAAATATACATTTTCTTTGATTCACTGTCATGCTTTTTTAAGGGTGAGTATATAAATATTTCGTATACCACAAGGAGGTAAACCAAGAACAAAATCAAACGTTTCCTTATCCTCAAGGACTTGTTGCAGCTGTATATCAGGCAGGGATATCATCATCAGTCCTATACATGGTTTTTTTTAACCAGTTTATCAAGTTATGTGGTTGTGTGTTTGAGGTACACTTCAATCATTTACGCATATGATGATAGTACCTCACTTCACACACTCCTTCTGTACTACGCGTGTGCATTATTTTCTTAACCCTACCGTGACCTAGACACACCTGGTTTTCACAGCCATACCTCAGCGTTGGGACGGTGAGAGGAGCACGAACACTTCACGCTACCATTATAAATATATTCAGGCATATTTGAGTCGTCTTAGGCTAGGATGTGAATTGTGAGGCTACACAAGATCGGCAGTGATATTTGTGATAAAGATCACAGGATTGTACATAATCGGAAGGGAGATGATGGGTTTGTTACAGGTCAGAGTGAGGAAGGGGATGAGAGGCATGTCAGGTGGTATGAGGTAACTGATGTACTTAAGTAACATTGAAGTGTACGTAAAACCCATATATCAAGGGAGATCATATCCTATAAGTAAGTAATAGAAATCTATGTAAGAAGACTGGTAACTAATGGAGCTGTTTACGTTAGGCCTGCCCTCCACTGCTGTCTGATCGCGGGTGATTCTAAGGTGAAATTAAGTGATGCTCATTGTATAAGGTGCTGTTAATGGAGATGCTATTGTCTAATTGTCATAGAAGAGGTGCTGGAATACATATTGGTATTTAAAGGTACCTCGTTGTTATCCATTTATTTATTGACTATATTTGATCGCCGTTTCCCGCCCATACACTTACATATACATACACATTAATATACATATCAACATATATACACATACATACATATGAATAAACATACACAGACATATACATATATACACATGTACATGTCCCACCCCACAGGATATAGCATCGCTCTCCCCCGCTTCAGCAAGGTAGCGCCAAGAAAATAGACAAAAAAGGCCACATTCGTTCACACTCAGTCTCTAGCTGTCATGTGTAACGCACCAAAACCACAGCTTCCTATCCACATGTAGGCAGACCTTTCTATAGTTTACCCCAGACGTTTCTCATGCCCTGGTTCAGTCCAATGGAAGCAGGTCGACCCCCGTATACTACATCATTCCAATTCACTCTATTCTTTGCACGCCTCTATCCCTCTTGTGTTGAGGCCCCGATCACTCAAAATTCTTTACACTCCATCTTCCACCTCCAGCTTGGTCTCCCGCTTCTCCTTGTTCCCTCCACTTCTGACACATACATCCTCTTTGTCAACCTTTCTTCACTCAATCCCTCCATATGTCCAATCATTTAACACACCCTCTTCTGCTCTCTCAACCACATCTTTTTTTTTTCCACACATCTCTCTTACCCCTTCATTACTTACTCGACCAAACCACCTCACACCACATATTGTCCTCAAACATTTCATATCCAACACATCCACCCTCCTCAGTACAACCCTATCTATAGCCCACGCCTCGCAAACATACAACATTGTTGGAACTACCATTCCTTCAATCATACCCATTTTTGCCCTCTGAGATAACGTTCTCTCTTTCCACACATTCCTCATCACTCCCAGAACCTTCGCTCCCTTCCTCACCCTGTGACTCACTATATACTCTCTAAGACACCTGGTTTTACTAGGGTTGATATGATATAAAGGGTCATATGAGGGATGGCAGGGTAATGTAAAGGCTACGCAAGGGGTGAGGGGGTATGAACGGGGTAGTCTTTTACCCTGTTGGCAAATGGAGTAATGCCCCATTGGTGGGTGCAGGTGGTGTTATATCACAGTGGGAATTGGTGACGCATTTCATTAGTAGGTGTTTCTGTCTCTCTTCCCCTTAGAGGAAATTAATAAGACTCTAGTCTACCCTCAAATATACCATTTTCTTTCGTTATGTCTCTCGTCCAACAGAGAAAATATTATACCAAATACATATGTGGGGTAACTATAGCCAATAAACAATCTTGCCCCTCTTTTCCCAGCAAAATCCAATTTTGATATACTATACAGTATATACGCTTATGTATGCCAACTTAGTATGTAGATTTTTTAAGTTTGTAGCTATCATTGTCATAAGCCTTCACACACACACACACACACACACACACACACACACACACACACACACACACACACACACGTGAATCCCTTTTCCCATAGAACACAAAAAAGTACTCATGAGACATTACTAAAAATCATCTACAAACAAACTGCATGCGTAAAGAAGGAAAGTCATGAAAAACTACAAAAATCGATTGAAACAGCTTCTACCTGCCCACCCTTAACTCCAAATGATACGAGCAGCGCAATTGAACCATAAACATTAACTACCCCGTAATAGGCCCTTGACGACATAACAAATTCACTTAAAACACTCTGGTCCAGTTGTAGTCAAAGCATTTACAGACATAATTAACCTACACAACAAAATCCTTCACGTTTAGAAACTTGCCAGCGTAATACCAGTCGCAAAGCCCTCCAGATCGTCCATCCTCCCCTCCTCTCCTCTCCTCTCTAGCGCCTGTGTCACATCCGTCTTCAGTATCCAAATTCTATAAGAAATTGATTCACAGCAAAATGAAGTAGAATATTACCCTCTCAATCATACATTATGAGCTTCAGAGTCAACCCCTTAACCACTCTGCTTTACTCACAGATCTAACAAAACCCATTCTAGATGGCTTTAGCCAAACGCAGCTCCGTCCCGCCTGGCTCTCATTGGGCACCGAGTGGGATAACAAGCCCAGCTTCCCTAGGCCCAGTGCTTAGGTCCTCACCACTGACTGTAGGCAGCCCTAGAGCATAGTGCCCGGACCTCCTGAGCTGCAGGGAGGTTTGAAAATCTCAAAAACAACCAGGTCAAGCATAACACTAGCGGTGTGCGACTTCAAAAAGTGACTGATACTTTCCCCCCCTCGGCACATCCTCATACAAAAGATACGTGATTCCACTGGCCTCCAAAACAGGGACACAGAGCGGTTGGCCGCCAAAACCACAGTCACCATCAGAAGCAACTCCTCAAAAACCCTTCAACTTTACGGTGGAGTTCCTCAAAGAGCTGTTATCATTTCTCCATCCCTCTTCAGCCTCTTCCTGCAAGACCTGCCATTTCCTCCAGTAACCCACAACCCGAAGGTCCAGTCATATGCAGACGACCTCACCCTTGCATCACAACATCCTTCTACTACAGTAGCAACATCAGACATGCAGTATTACATTATACAATTAGAACTCAGATGAGAATGTGTGCATCCCTAAGAAAGAGTTCAACCACAGGCAGACAGGAATCCGGCTCACACCTTCCAGTCACCTTCAGTGGACCGTCATTCCCACTGAACAAAAACCCTAACTTATTCTATTCGTCACATGACATACACATATGACAGTCACTTCCCACAACAAGAACGTGAACACGGAAGCAACCCATAAACTAAATGTCCTCAGAAATGCTTAAATGCACCAGATTTAGACAAGAAAAAGAATCACTTAATATATCCCCCCATCCCTCTCTCAAACGATTCATCCCCACCACCCTCCACCATCCACACCTGCCTGGTGTTCCGTCCCCTCAGAAGCAAAAGTATCAGAGCTGCAAATCACATTAGAACAGAGCAGTTAGAACAATGACTGGCTCCCTGGCAACCACAAAAAACATTCAACAGCTACACATTGAGACAAAGATTCTCTCAGTATCATTCCTCTTCAACGCGCTTGCCGCTCAGTTATTTGCAACTGAGCTGGACGGCCCCCACCTCCTCCCGCCCAGACCACTCGGTAGCTAACCAACATCTCTCAAGTATAAATAAAAGCCACACCCCCAGCCTCACACTTCAGCAACTTGTACCCACAGATCTTCCCTACCCTCAACAGAGGCTACAGTGACAACACAAATACACACTTGAAATAACCCGACAAACGCTGAGCAACGGCTTCTCTATTGAGTCTGAAACATTACCTTATTAAATAGGCATTCGTCTGAAACTACACTCTCTAGACGAATGAGGGTCACACTTGCCCATGTACGCTCTAGGCATCAAACATTAACACAAGCACCTCTTCACCACACCCCAGGACACCTCCACGCATTTTTCACGGTAGAAATACCGAACGCTTACTGCTCAGATGCCCCGCACTCTTCCTAACACACACACACACACACACACACACACACACACACACACACACACACACACACACATAGCATCACTACACTTCATGACCCATGATCCCGCCCGGCGGACGTGGCAGGCTTCCTGGGCGCTGCTGGAGTTTCATAAAGATAGAATGGACTTTTGGGGCAGGAAGTAAGCATATCTCTCTCTCTCTCTCTCTCTCTCTCTCTCTCTCTCTCTATATATATATATATATATATATATATATATATATATATATATATATATATATATATATATATATATATATACATGAGTGTGTGCGTGTGTGTGTGTGTGTGTGTTTGTGTAGGATACTATTTGTGCTTAACGTATAGATGATTTTACAGATGTGTTGCCCCGTCTTCTTAACCATGTATTTACTTTATGTATTCACACACACACACACACACACACCGTGGCTTATGCCAGGCACCCATACCATCGACCAACCTCTTGGGAAGGATGAACACCTGGGTGGACTGTGGACCGGCTGCCACGACCAGGATCCGGAACCTCCCTGGCTTTGATCCTGGGCGGACACTCCATTGCGTGACGGTCAGTAACGCTACCTGTTAGACCACGATGGTGTAGGGTGTGTGAGAGTGAGGGACAGAGTACCTATGTAGCGAGTACTGACGACTTTTAGAGAGAGAGAGAGAGAGAGAGAGAGAGAGAGAGAGAGAGAGAGAGAGAGAGAGAGAGAGAGAGGCCCCCCCCTCCCACAATTACCTCACTGCCGAGGGAGCAATAGACAACTCCCTCATAACTCTGTGTGTGTGTCTCCCCTCCGCCCGCCCGCCCGCCAGCAGCGTACAGGATGGGCCGCCACTGTGGTGGTGGTGGTCGTCGACGTGACTTACACCTCGCTCCCGTGTTGCCTCCCTCCCTCCCTCCGCCTCCTACGCCTCCTGAAGTCGCTGGTGTTCCCTCAGGATGTGGCTAAGTTTTGATCCCTCTGGCGTGTGTCTCCTGCAAATGTCCCTCTGGTGGCCCCCCCGCACACCCTCCTCTCTCTCTCTCTCTCTCTCTCTCTCTCTCTCTCTCTCTCTCTCTCTCTCTCTCTCTCTCTCTCTCTCTCTCTCTCTCTCTCGCCCCGTGTACTTTACTGGTTAAGGCGCAGTCGCAGGTCAGGAATGCACAGGGGGGGGTGGAGGGTTTGCCAAGGTTGTTCACCAAGGTACTGCAGCCAACCAGACATACATTTGTTCTCGTTGCGTTTCGTGTTTTTCATTGTGTCAATGCCCGTTTTCTGTCAGTGGGGTCTTGCATTTCGTGTGGGGCATAAACGCTCTGTAGATATTCGTGTTTTCGTGTCTATGGATAAGTTTTTCGTCGATTCGATGTACTTTTCCAAACTGTAACCCATTTCTTTTTTCTCCCTGCTCCCTGTCTAATTAGATTTACAAAGAGATTGTGTATTATCAATTCTAGGATACGTGTGCGTGTTTGTGCACAGATATCTACTGTATTTTGTTTATTGATAAAGGTAATTGAATAGACTTTCGAACCCATGGCATCGAATGCTACTCACGTGAGGTTTAATGCTCTAGCCAAAGTGTACCGTAAGGATTGATCAGATAGTCTCTATCATCTATCTATACGGACGGCTTATGTGAGGGATAAGTCCTTACTACTCCGGGCTCCGGGATCGAACACCATCACACACACACACACACACACACACACACACACACACACACACATGCTGACTGAGGAAGCCATGCTCGACATTGCTCATCGTTCCCATCACATTCTTCAACTGCTGAGTGGATCTGATAAGGTTCTTGTGTTGCTACATGACAATAGATTAAAGTGCGAACGTGGGACTTTATTTCAGTGAATTTTGGAAAAGCTTGAGAGTTATTCTGATGCGGTGAGTTGTGGAGGAAAAGGGGGGAACTGGATGCCATGATAATGTGGACGTAGAAGGTGGAAGCTGATGTCAAATAGCGTTCACTTCTTTGTATCGTACTTGTATATGGTATTTATAGATATGGTACTAAGAGTACAGGTAAATTGGACAATTATGGAGATGTGTTATTTATATAATCATATATGTGGTGTGATGTGGTGGTGGTGTTGTGGGTGGTTCATCCAACGACCAATCCCCTCCATCTGTCGCTCTCTCCGAACCGACCAACGAGCAGTTCCCGCTGAGGTGACGTAAAGCTTTTTATGTCCTCTTGACCAGATGATCGTCCTTGCCTCTGGCTCCTGTGACACCGCTGAGAACCCGTGACACTCGAACGTCCTGAATGTTAGAGTGAGAATGCAGTACCTCTCAGGGTTCATTATGAGCGATCCATGGCGAGGTAGTGGCAACTCCAAGCGATTGTAGTGGGTGGTGGTTGTGGTGTTGTTGTGAGTGTGGTGAGTGGAAGTGTCGTGCTGTGGTGGATGGTCACGTCATACTGTAATGGTTAGTGATGTGGTATTTTAATGAGTGGTAGTGTTGGTCTGTGGTGGGTATGTTTGACTGTGGTAGGTGCAATTGGTGGAGTGGTGTAGGTGATGTTGTTCTGTGGTGGATGGCGATGTCCTGTGGTGGATGTTGGTGATGTACAGTGGTGGATGGTGGTGATGTACTGTGATGGATGTTGGTGATGTACAGTGGTGGATGTTGGTGATGTACAGTGGTGGATGTTGGTGATGTACTGTAGTGGATGCTGGTAATATATAGTAGTGGATATTGGTGATGTACTGTGATGGATGTTGGTGATGTTTTGTAAGGGGTGGTGATGTACTGTAGAGGATGGTGAAGTATTGTACACTAGCCACCTGTATTATTCCTCTCACCAATGCACTCAAAAATCTCCGTAGCGTCCACAATAGTCGCCACTACACGGATGTCTTGCATTTAATCTCCCTGACAGCGACTTGCCATTAATCCTGTAACACAAAACTCACGGAATCGTGACGAAATCACTCCCACTGCCTGATGGACACCTGACTCACTGTCGTTTCGCTATGAGCGACGTATGACGACCCTGCCTGACCTTTCCTTAAACTTGTACGTGATCAGAGGCAATTAGCCTGGCGGTCACAAATACCTATGCATCACTAATACCATCAGTCAGTCAAGCAGTCCTTAACCCAGAGGTAAAAAGACGCCTTTTTCCTGTAGAAGCGTCTCTATGACTCATGGCTCATCACTCTTCAGAAGGGGCCTCTGTAGTGTCTTTTCTCGCTTGATCTCCTCCGGTAGGACATCGTCAACACCATCCTTCAGCAGGAATTCCTACAGGATTCTTAGGTATGTCTCTCCTTCTGCAGCGCAAGCACGGGCTGTTGTACCTCTAAACAACTGGGCCTCTTTAAGCAGCCTCCTTCCTCCTACAACAACACCAAAGCCACGGGACCTCGTCGACTCCTCCTAACTTTAAAGCTACACACCTTAGGACCTCACTTGCAACCACGACACAAGACCCAGGAAGTGGTACACCTCTCATATGTGACTCCTGCTACACTTGCTCCTCGACCAACACCATGAGACTCTTGCTACACCGATTACATTATGTTAACCTACATCAACTCATAACACCATCGTACCTAATCCTAAACCCTTTGCAGAAGCTCTCCCTTTGCTATATCATCTCCATTTTTACCTCCCAAAAAATCATTGTATCATCTGTTTCCTGACCCCCTTCCCTTCTCGATCCAGTTAGACTTTGAAGAATACTCTTTGAACCAGTGATCCCTGGAGTAACTGAGGGAGATGGTTAGGCTCGGTCCACATGATAGTAGTTGGCACACTCTTCCACCCTCGACCGGACCATATCCGTCCCAAGTATCATAGTCCAGACTCCTCCCCTCTCCAGCTGCATCCCCTACTTGCCTCTTTACCCCTCTCATCTCTTTCATAGATCAAGCAACATTAGCCCCGCAGGATGTCGTAAACAGCCTGCTAATCTAGCAGCCTCCTGCATCCTACAGCCACCACCACCACGAACCACATGGATGCTCTTGTCCAGTCCTGACCTCCAACCACTCCCCCTAACAGCTGGTACTGTACGTCTAGCCAACTGCATTGTCTTCCAGTGTCCTTCACGAAGGAAAGGTGGAGGGGGTAGCCACATAGCGTCTACCCGTCTTGGTACAACGACACAGACGTCCTGAACAAATTCACTATGACGCAAAGCCCAGGTGCTGGCGATGCCCTGATCAACACCTGACCCACTGTCAATCTGCCATAAACACCTGACCTCCTCCTAATTCCCGAAGGCAGTTTTTCCACGGGTGTTTCCCTGAAACTAAGGGCTCTGTGAGCATCCATCAAGGGCTCTGCGTGCATCCATCAAGAGCTATGCGAAACTCTATAATGGTCAAAAGAAAAATCCATGATGCCCGGTAGCTCATAATCTTTAATTGAAGCTCTTTTCTTAAACTTTTGGATGGCTAATCATTGCCACAGATTTACTTACGAGGCTATAGAATGTTGCTTGATAAAGAACGGAAGAGAATGGATTGAGAAGGTAAGATTGTACAAAACAGACATATTGGCTACAGGGTTTCTCGACCGGGAAAAGGTTGAACAATGAGGAACACTGCTTTAGGGGACCAGTGGCTCTGGCAGTCGAAGTCACACAAATTAAGCCATAGGCGTGGCCGACCCGACTGGTTTCATAAATACCCAAGCTTCAGCGATGCAGTCAGTCAGTCAAGCTCGTAAACACAGAGGTGCTTTCTCCTGCTGGGAACGTCCACCGTGTGACTCCTGTCTAATCTCTCTCCTTCAGGAGCTCTGTAAGTGCCTCATCTCCCACAGCCTCCTCCGGCAGGATCACCGTTGGACATTGCCAAATCCCATCCTCTTCAGTATTTCCCTACAGGATCCCGGCTGTGCCACTCCCTCTGCGACCAGAAACTGCCGTGCACCTCACGAACTCCGTCGGCAGGACCTCTTCTACTCCTCCCTACTTCTTCCTGTAGTTGCACCACAAGACGCAGGCATCGACTCGCATCTCCTGCAGGCCTCCTGCCACATCTCCTCCTGCAACACTACCACGGAGCTCTTGCCACACCTGCTCCTGCACCCATGCCATGGGACTCATACCACACTCTCCTTCATCATCTAACTTTGCCTCACCTCACATCACCTTACCTAATCCTGTCCCACTTGCAGCAGCGGGCCCAGAACTACATTTCCCCTATTTGCCAAGCAAAGCAATGTGTTATTACTAGTCTGTCCTCACCACTGTCTCCGTCCAGTTACTACCACAAGTAGAGGGAAGTTAGACATTTATGAATACCTGCTGAACTTCCCATTATCTCTCTAATGTATTGTTGGATCGTGCGATCTGTAGCCACAGATATGGAAATACACTAGAAACACCTCACGAGTAAAACTTATGGACTGGAGCACATAAACCATCTCGAGAGGCGAAAAGAGTTTGAATTATACAGAGTAAACAGAAGAGAGCGTTAATTGATAACGTATGCTTGACAGCAAATAAATGGCTTGATATATATCTCAACTCTGAAAGCCTCTCGACAAGGAAGACAGAAGACAGACCTGTCAAGTCAGGAGTCGTTCTTGTTAACATACTAAAACAACATTGGAAGAAAATACACTAATGTCCAGCAAAGAAACCTTGACAGGTCATTCTGCTCAATCCCTAGACAGCTTAGCAAACGTACATGGTCGAGTGACTACAGGAAAATGAAAAAAATACTTGACTCATTACTGAAATCAGTCCTTGATGAGCCTAGAATGGACGACTGTATTGGAACAGGAGTTGGTAAGAGTAACAGTGTCATCCAACAAGGAAGACGTGCGGTGAACACCACGGGCTAGCCCTGCCTACCTGGCGAAATCTCATTTTTTTTCCCCTTTATTTTCTAGTTTGGTTAGAGGAGAGGAAGAAGAGACAGGAGAAAGAATAGTTTGAAATGAAAGTGAATATTGGTGTGTGTATAGACGTATGGTGTAAGATCTTTTTCGATGCAGTTGTGTGAGATAATTTGGAAGGGTGGTTATGGAGCTATATCTATATACCTCCAGCAGACTCGAGTTGCCTATGTATTCAGTTGTATCATTTCCCCTCCCTACCTCAGTAAGCTAAGCTAAACCTTCTTCATCGAGTGCATCCATGGATGGCTGGAGCCTCCTTCAATGCCTTGAGAGTCGTCGAGATCTCTGATTTCTCTGTAGTTTGTATCATCGTTGCCTTGCAAGTCTCTGTCATACCGTCATGGCTGCTTCTCGTTCGTGTTTTTCGACGGTGCTCTTGATCGAAGAGTATATTTCTTTGTGACGCATCTCAGAGCAATACGTTGTATAGCCTGTAGCTTCAACATACGTGATTTGGAGACGAGAACGTTGATAGAGGTGAGTTAACACAGGTATATTCACGGGCTTGACGAGGTGTAGTTTGTGGTTCTCTGGAAAGTGCAAGAATCTATTACACACTGGCCAAGACCGAGTTTCCTTGTGCGATCTCTTGGTGATATTTGTTAACCATGCCCCTCGGTGTTAACATATGGCTCAAGAGTCTGTGCAGCTCTTCTCGCGCCTTAACATGTTACCTTCTGTGGTTAGGTTAGGTCAGGTCAGGTCAGGTCAGGTCAGGTCAGGTCAGGTCAGGTCAGGTCAGGTCAGGTCAGGTCAGGTCAGGTCAGGTCAGGTCAGGTCAGGTCAGGTCAGGTCAGGTCAGGTCAGGTCAGGTCAGGTCAGGTCAGGTCAGGTCAGGTCAGGTCAGGTCAGGTCAGGTCAGGTCAGGTCAGGTCAGGTCAGGTCAGGTCAGGTCAGGTCAGGTCAGGTCAGGTCAGGTCAGGTCAGGTCAGGTCAGGTCAGGTCAGGTCAGGTCAGGTCAGGTCAGGTCAGGTCAGGTCAGGTCAGGTCAGGTCAGGTCAGGTCAGGTCAGGTCAGGTCAGGTCAGGTCAGGTCAGGTCAGGTCAGGTCAGGTCAGGTCAGGTCAGGTCAGGGTAGGTCAGGTCAGGTCAGGTCAACGTAGCAGGGTGATGGGTTATGACTTGTGGATGTTCGTGTAAGTTCAGACATAATGTTGCTGATGTCTTCATGTGATACTCTCATTCATTCACTGTTGTTGTCACTGTGTAAGCTAACAAATGCTGTGACTTATTGCTCTTGTGCAGCGAGGCTCTGGCTCCTACAGCAGCAGCAGCTCCAGCAGTAGCAGCAGCAGCTTTGAACACCGCCAACAACCGAACAAGACTTCGATATTGTTCTCCCTCTTGTATTATAACATAATCCTCCCGTTCTCGGAGCTGTTCTTGTTCGTATTGTGTTATGTAATCGGTTCCTTCCCTTTCCGCCCTCCTCCCTCCCCATCACACAACCAGCACCACCAAGTGCCTCCTGGTGGAGGTGGAGGCGGCCCTCACGGATATCACCACCACCACTACGTAGCTCATGACGATTCTGTGATGTTCTCCTCCTCACCCAGGAGGAGGGCGGCCCCGTGTGCCGTCGCTCTCAAGGGCCCTACCGTCGTTCTCCTACTCACCCAGGAGGAGGGCGGCCCCGTGTGCCGTTGCTCTCAAGGGCCCTACCGTCGTTCTCCTACTCACCCAGGAGGAGGGCGGCCCCGTGTGCCGTTGCTCTCAAGGGCCCTACCGTCGTTCTCCTACTCACCCAGGAGGAGGGCGGCCCCGTGTGCCGTTGCTCTCAAGGGCCCTACCGTCGTTCTCCTACTCACCCAGGAGGAGGGCGGCCCCGTGTGCCGTTGCTCTCAAGGGCCCTACCGTCGTTCTCCTACTCACCCAGGAGGAGGGCGGCCCCGTGTGCCGTTGCTCTCAAGGGCCCTACCGTCGTTCTCCTACTCACCCAGGAGGAGGGCGGCCCCGTGTGCCGTTGCTCTCAAGGGCCCTACCGTCGTTCTCCTACTCACCCAGGAGGAGGGCGGCCCCGTGTGCCGTTGCTCTCAAGGGCCCTACCGTCGTTCTCCTACTCACCCAGGAGGAGGGCGGCCCCGTGTGCCGTTGCTCTCAAGGGCCCTACCGTCGTTCTCCTACTCACCCAGGAGGAGGGCGGCCCCGTGTGCCGTTGCTCTCAAGGGCCCTACCGTCGTTCTCCTACTCACCCAGGAGGAGGGCGGCCCCGTGTGCCGTTGCTCTCAAGGGCCCTACCGTCGTTCTCCTACTCACCCAGGAGGAGGGCGGCCCCGTGTGCCGTTGCTCTCAAGGGCCCTACCGTCGTTCTCCTACTCACCCAGGAGGAGGGCGGCCCCGTGTGCCGTTGCTCTCAAGGGCCCTACCGTCGTTCTCCTACTCACCCAGGAGGAGGGCGGCCCCGTGTGCCGTCGCTCTCAAGGGCCCTACCGTCGTTCTCCTACTCACCCAGGAGGAGGGCGGCCCCGTGTGCCGTCGCTCTCAAGGGCCCTACCGTCGTTCTCCTCCTCACCCAGGAGGAGGGCGGCCCCGTGTGCCGTCGCTCTCAAGGGCCCTACCGTCGTTCTCCTCCTCACCCAGGAGGAGGGCGGCCCCGTGTGCCGTCGCTCTCAAGGGCCCTACCGTCGTTCTCCTACTCACCCAGGAGGAGGGCGGCCCCGTGTGCCGTCGCTCTCAAGGGCCCTACCGTCGTTCTCCTACTCACCCAGGAGGAGGGCGGCCCCGTGTGCCGTTGCTCTCAAGGGCCCTACCGTCGTTCTCCTACTCACCCAGGAGGAGGGCGGCCCCGTGTGCCGTTGCTCTCAAGGGCCCTACCGTCGTTCTCCTACTCACCCAGGAGGAGGGCGGCCCCGTGTGCCGTTGCTCTCAAGGGCCCTACCGTCGTTCTCCTACTCACCCAGGAGGAGGGCGGCCCCGTGTGCCGTTGCTCTCAAGGGCCCTACCGTCGTTCTCCTACTCACCCAGGAGGAGGGCGGCCCCGTGTGCCGTTGCTCTCAAGGGCCCTACCGTCGTTCTCCTACTCACCCAGGAGGAGGGCGGCCCCGTGTGCCGTTGCTCTCAAGGGCCCTACCGTCGTTCTCCTCCTCACCCAGGAGGAGGGCGGCCCCGTGTGCCGTTGCTCTCAAGGGCCCTACCGTCGTTCTCCTACTCACCCAGGAGGAGGGCGGCCCCGTGTGCCGTCGCTCTCAAGGGCCCTACCGTCGTTCTCCTACTCACCCAGGAGGAGGGCGGCCCCGTGTGCCGTCGCTCTCAAGGGCCCTACCGTCGTTCTCCTCCTCACCCAGGAGGAGGGCGGCCCCGTGTGCCGTTGCTCTCAAGGGCCCTACCGTCGTTCTCCTCCTCACCCAGGAGGAGGGCGGCCCCGTGTGCCGTTGCTCTCAAGGGCCCTACCGTCGTTCTCCTCCTCACCCAGGAGGAGGGCGGCCCCGTGTGCCGTTGCTCTCAAGGGCCCTACCGTCGTTCTCCTACTCACCCAGGAGGAGGGCGGCCCCGTGTGCCGTTGCTCTCAAGGGCCCTACCGTCGTTCTCCTACTCACCCAGGAGGAGGGCGGCCCCGTGTGCCGTTGCTCTCAAGGGCCCTACCGTCGTTCTCCTACTCACCCAGGAGGAGGGCGGCCCCGTGTGCCGTTGCTCTCAAGGGCCCTACCGTCGTTCTCCTACTCACCTAGGAGGAGGGCGGCCCCGTGTGCCGTTGCTCTCAAGGGCCCTACCGTCGTTCTCCTACTCACCCAGGAGGAGGGCGGCCCCGTGTGCCGTCGCTCTCAAGGGCCCTACCGTCGTTCTCCTACTCACCCAGGAGGAGGGCGGCCCCGTGTGCCGTCGCTCTCAAGGGCCCTACCGTCGTTCTCCTCCTCACCCAGGAGGAGGGCGGCCCCGTGTGCCGTTGCTCTCAAGGGCCCTACCATCATGCTGGGGCATCGGACAATCATCATGAAGAGCCATGCTTGCGCGAGGGGTTAACACAATGTCATACCCAAACACACGTCATCTTTCCATGACCTCACCGTCATATGAAGAAAAAAAAAAAAAGGAAGCCTCGTTTTCTTTCATAATCTACATATCCGTTTTCCTTCTGACGCTGACGAGACATAGCGAAGCTATAAACCATCTTCAGCTCCCCATACAATAGAAAGTCCCTTATACTTTACGTTCTCCTTCAGGCAGAAGGCAAAGGAAATCTTGGGTTCTGTAAAGTTTGTAGCTCCTACACACACACACACACACACACACACACACACACACACACATACACACACACACACACACACACATACACATACACACACACAACAGACACAACACACACAACACACACATACACACACAAGCCTAAACGGATTTTCCGGGCGATATGAGCGACCCACAGAACGAGGTGCCCCTACAGAGCACCGACTTCAAAAAACAGCTCCCCACCCCCGTCCTGGTGAGGAAGGCAGCGTGCGCCACACAACTCCTGCAGGAGAAGTTGTCTGGCTTGTAAGATCAGACAACTTGGCTCTGCCTCTCTTGATTATATCCTCGATGTGATGTATTATGATGATGATAATAGTAATGATGATAATGATGATAATATGACTAATGATAGAAATAATGATAATTGATAATAATATCAACAAAAACAACATTAATGATAATAATAATAATAATAATAATAATAATAATAATAATAATAATAATAATAATAATAATAATGATAATAATAATAACAATAATAATAATAATAACAATAATAGTAATGATAAAACAATAGTAATAATTATGATGATAATGATATTAATGATATGAATAATAATGATGATAATAATGATAATAATAATAATGATAATATTTTTTTTTTTTTTTGCTTTGTCGCTGTCTCCCGCGTTTGCGAGGTAGCGCAAGGAAACAGACGAAAGAAATGGCCCAACCCACCCCCATACACATGTATATACATACGTCCACACACGCAAATATACATATACATATTCTCAGACGCTCACAGCATCCCGCGTAAGCAAGGTAGCGCCAGGAAACGACGAAAGAAGACCAAATTTACTCACATCTGCTCTTTATTCGTCATGTGTAATACACCGAAGCATTATCTCCCCGTCCACAGCCAAGCCTTATAGAACTTCCCCTGCTTTCCCTTATCAGCTTCATCCTCATGATAGCATATCGCCCCCGGTATACCACATCATTCAAGGTCTCTAGATCCCTTGCACGCCTGACACCCTCCTGCATGTTCAGGCCCCCTTCCTCAAATCTGTCGCACCCACTCCACAGGTCTGTCGTACCCACTCCCCAATCCGACCTGTCGCACCCACTCCACAGGTCTGTCGTACCCACTCCCCAATCCGACCTGTCGCACCCACTCCACAGGTCTGTCGTACCCACTCCCCAATCCGACCTGTCGCACCCACTCCACAGGTCTGTCGCACCCACTCCCCAATCTGACCTGTCGCACCCACTCTACAGGCTTCGCACACCCCATCCATAAGGCTCTCACGCCCCTCCTACACACGTCTGTCGCATCCACTCTAACGAGACAGTCGCATCCATTTCTCAAGACTGTCGTACGCCCATTCACAGAGCTGTCGCATCTCTCCTTAAACAAGCTAACATACTATACATAAGTCAAACGGAAACTGATTCCTCTACTATGGTTATCAGTTAGGACCCACACACACACACACACACACACACACACACACATCAGACGAAGAATTCAATGTGAATCCATGTTTACAGTGCTTCATTCTCTTGATAGGAGAGCTGGTGAGGCGTTCGGGCAGGCTGGCCGCAGGAGGCCCAGGCTCAGTGCCAGAGTATTTCCGTCCTGGGGGATGGATGGTGGGGGGTTGTTTGGTGCCTGGGCAAAACCCTCCTCCCCCTTACCACCGTGCCCGCTGACACCAGTGGCGCCAAAGGCTCCCGCAGTGCCAGTATTGCCTCTTGTGAGCGTGAGTGAGTTTGCTCTCTCTCTCTCTCTCTCTTTCTCTCTCTGTCTTTCTCTCTCCTGCCGATCACACTCTGACCCACATTACGTACACAGCCATTCCTTCGTCATTTTTATCAAGGCATCTGCATCCTCCCTCCTTCTCCTTACCTCAGTTACCTCATCTATAACGTGCGGGTCTCCGCTCTGCGCCCCTTTTAACCCGTTACTCATTGGTCTCCACTGTGGTGGCACAAGGATAACCCGAGACTCGTTGCCACAGTGATAAACTCATACCGTATGACAGTGCCCCGTGGCACCAAGGACTTCCCCCCAGGTGCGCTCCCCAAGTGGCACCACTTTGGATTATCGACGGCAGGAGTCGCCTTCGTCTGACCAACGCCTCGTCCAAGGTACTGTCCTCACTGTTCTTCTTCTTCTTTGTTGTACCCAGAGGCAGGGCACGGGAGATCGTGTGGTGTAGAAGCAAGACACGGGAGACCGTGTGATGTCCTTGCTGAAATGTATTACTTAGTCCGTGTAGCCTCGTCTCAGATAAACGTGTGGAATGTCTGTGGTTGGATTGGAACGTAATCTGGTAAAGCCAGAGTTGACAGTCAATAATACATAGATGTATGTATGTATATATATATATATATATTTCTTTTTTTTTTTTTTTTTTCATACTATTTGCCATTTCCCGCGATAGCGAGGTAGCGTTAAGAACAGAGGACTGGGCCTTTTTTGGAATATCCTCACCTGGCCCCCTCTGTTCCTTCTTTTGGAAAATTAAAAAAAATAAAGAGAGAGGGGAGGATTTCCAGCCCCCCGCTCCCTCCCCTTTTAGTCGCCTTCTACGACACGCAGGGAATACGTGGGATGTATTCTTAATCCCCTATCCCCAGGGATAATATATATATATATATATATATATATATATATATATATATATATATATATATATATATATTTCCGAGATAATGTTCTCGACTTCCACACATTTTTCAAGGCTCCCAAAATTTTCGCCCCCTCCCCCACCCTATGATCCACTTCCGCTTCCATGGTTCCATCCGCTGACAGATCCACTCCCAGATATCTAAAACACTTCACTTCCTCCAGTTTTTCTCCATTCAAACTCACCTCCCAATTGACTTGACCCTCACCCCTACTGTACCTAATAACCTTGCTCTTATTCACATTTACTCTCAACTTTCTTCTTCCACACACTTTACCAAACTCAGTCACCAGCTTCTGCAGTTTCTCACATGAATCAGCCACCAGCGCTGTATCATCAGCGAACAACAACTGACTCACTTCCCAAGCTCTCTCATCCCCAACAGACTTCATACTTGCCCCTCTTTCCAGGACTCTTGCATTTACCTCCCTTACAACCCCATCCATAAACAAATTAAACAACCATAGAGACATCACACACCCCTGCCGCAAACCTACATTCACTGAGAACCAATCACTTTCCTCTCTTCCTACACGTACAAATGCCTTACATCCTCGATAAAAACTTTTCACTGCTTCTAACAACTTGCCTCCCACACCATATATTCTTAATACCTTCCACAGAGCATCTCTATCAACTCTATCATATGCCTTCTCCAGATCCATAAATGCTACATACAAATCCATTTGCTTTTCTAAGTATTTCTCACATACATTCTTCAAAGCAAACACCTGATCCACACATCCTCTACCACTTCTGAAACCGCACTGCTCTTCCCCAATCTGATGCTCTGTACATGCCTTCACCCTCTCAATCAATACCCTCCCATATAATTTACCAGGAATACTCAACAAACTTATACCTCTGTAATTTGAGCACTCACTCTTATCCCCTTTGCCTTTGTACAATGGCACTATGCACGCATTCCGCCAATCCTCAGGCACCTCACCATGAGTCATACATACATTAAATAACCTTACCAACCAGTCAACAATACAGTCACCCCCTTTCTTAATAAATTCCACTGCAATACCATCCAAACCTGCTGCCTTGCCGGCTTTCATCTTCCGCAAAGCTTTTACTACCTCTTCTCTGTTTACCAAATCATTTTCCCTAACCCTCTCACTTTGCACACCACCTCGACCAAAACACCCTATATCTGCCACTCTGTCATCAGACACATTCAACAAACCTTCAAAATACTCATTCCATCTCCTTCTCACATCACCGCTACTTGTTATCACCTCCCCATTTACGCCCTTCACTGAAGTTCCCATTTGCTCCCTTGTCTTACGCACCCTATTTACCTCCTTCCAGAACATCTTTTTATTCTCCCTAAAATGGGTATGTTTGAGGGAATAGTGGTTCCAACAATGTTGTATGGTTGCGAGGCGTGGGCTATGGATAGAGATGTGCGCAGGAGGATGGATGTGCTGGAAATGAGATGTTTGAGGACAATGTGTGGTGTGAGGTGGTTTGATCGAGTAAGTAACGTAAGGGTAAGAGAGATGTGTGGAAATAAAAAGAGCGTGGTTGAGAGAGCAGAAGAGGGTGTTTTGAAATGGTTTGGGCACATGGAGAGAATGAGTGAGGAGAGATTGACCAAGAGGATATATGTGTCGGAGGTGGAGGGAACGAGGAGAAGAGGGAGACCAAATTGGAGGTGGAAAGATGGAGTGAAAAAGATTTTTGTGTGATCGGGGCCTGAACATGCAGGAGGGTGAAAGGAGGGCAAGAAATAGAGTGAATTGGAGTCATGTGGTATACAGGGGTTGACGTGCTGTCAGTGGATTGAAGCAAGGCATGTGAAGCGTCTGGGGTAAACCATGGAAAGCTGTGTAGGTATGTATATTTGCGTGTGTGGACGTGTGTATGTACATGTGTATGGGGGGGGGGCCATTTCTTTCGTCTGTTTCCTTGCGCTACCTCGCAAACGCGGGAGACAGCGACAAAGTATAAAAAAAAAAAAAAAAAAAAAAAAAAAAAAAATATATATATATATATGTATATATATATATATATATATATATATATATATATATATATATATATATATATATATATATATATATGTATATATATATGTATATATATATATATATATATATATATATATATATATATATATATATATATATATATATATATATATATATATATATATATACATATATATATACATATATATATATATATATATATATATATATATATATATATATATATATATATATATATATATATATATATATATATATATATATATATATATATATGTATAGCTTTAATGGAATGGCCTTGATTAGGGTCTCAGTTGACCGTGCCGTCTCGTCTATATATATATATATATATATATATATATATATATATATATATATATATATATATATATATATATATATATATATATATATATATATATATATATATATATATATTTACCAAATGACGTCCTAGCTATGTCTCTTCGTTGTATATCAACTGACTGTCATGCTTCTTTCTTGTATCTCCTGATGATATGATTATTACACGAAAGTGCACTTGGAATATATATATATATATATATATATATATATATATATATATATATATATATATATATATATATATATATATATATATATATATATATATATATATATATATACATATATATATATATATATATATATATATATATATATATATATATATATATATATATATATATATATATATATATATATATATATTGCAAGAGGTCTCCACGAGTAGTAGTTAAGGCGCCATTGGTAAACAAGCACTGCTGGATCGCTTGTTTACCAATGGTCTTAGCTACGTATTTTCCTTGTATATCAACTGACTGTTGTACGTCTTCTAACTCATTCTTGTCTCTCTCTCTCTCTCTCTCTCTCTCTCTCTCTCTCTCCCTACTCTACTCTACTCTAATTACCAGCGGGAGCTTGTCCATCAGAACATATGTTTTGATTACGTCTCTAACCACATTGTTCCCCTCAGTCCTTCATGAACACCACAGTGTCCTTCCTGATGCATGGCTAACCCTACTTACAATGTCTCATTGTGAATGACAATTCCCTCAGGCAAAATAGGATCATGACAAATGGGCTAATTTGGGTCACAAAATGTTTTCTCATGTGCAGTCATGACATAGCCCCTTCATCAAGTTTCCTCTTCCTTCTTTCTGGGAGCCAGAGGGCCAAGTGGTGGGTGCCTCTCAACAAAGTTATACAGCGTCTGTGTTTACAACTCTGTGTGATATACGTCAATTGGTTCCTGCTTGCCAGGTGAAAATCTTCAGGTTGTGGTGAGGTGAGTCTTTGGATTTGAATGTCGTTGTGTGTGTGTGTGTGTGATAGACCTGGTTTGGGACTGTCTGGTGAGGACGTCTGTTACTCCCAGTCTGGGACTGTACACATCACGGAAACGTGGGAAGCTACAACAGACGACCAAAATGGGAGGTGGAGGAGGAGGAGGAGGCCAGCCAGCCCTGGTCAGGTCAGGAGGTCAAGCCAGATGGTCAAGAGAAGAGACAAGAAATAGAATATAGAATGATAACTGAGGGAGGAAGATAGTACGATAGAAGTGGTGATAGTGAGGGAACATGAGATTACTACAGACGCCAAGATGTAGGTGGTGCCTTGATGTAGCCCCACTGTAGGCAGTGGTGTGTGGTCAGTGGTTCCTCCTCCTCTTTTCCCTTGTATCGTCTACAAGCATATCTACCTGGTGACCAGGTGGTGTGGCTTTATGCTACCTGGTGACCAGGTGGTGTGGCTGTATGCTACCTGGTGACCAGGTGGTGTGGCTGTATGCTACCTGGTGACCAGGTGGTGTGGCTGTATGCTACATGGTGACCAGGTGGTGTGGCTGTATGCTACCTGGTGACCATGTGGTGTGGCTTTATGCTACGTGGTGACCATGTGGTGTGGCTTTATGCTACCTGTTGACCAGGTGGTGTGGCTTTATGCTACCTGGTGACCAGGTGGTGTGGCTTTATGCTACCTGGTGACCAGGTGGTGTGGCTGTATGCTACCTGGTGACCAGGTGGTGTGGCTGTATGCTACCTGGTGACCAGGTGGTGTGGCTGTATGCTACCTGTTGACCAGGTGGTGTGGCTTTATGCTACCTGGTGACCATGTGGTGTGGCTTTATGCTACCTGGTGACCAGGTGGTGTGGCTGTATGCTACCTGGTGACCAGGTGGTGTGGCTGTATGCTACCTGGTGACCAGGTGGTGTGGCTGTATGCTACCTGGTGACCAGGTGGTGTGGCTGTATGCTACCTGGTGACCAGGTGGTGTGGCTGTATGCTACCTGGTGACCAGGTGGTGTGGCTTTATGCTACCTGGTGACCATGTGGTGTGGCTTTATGCTACCTGGTGACCATGTGGTGTGGCTTTATGCTACCTGGTGACCAGGTGGTGTGTCTGTATGCTACCTGGTGACTAGGAACTGTGGTAGTGTGAGTCAGGTAACCCAGCTGATAGTGACGGCAGTGGGTGGGTGGGTGGCAGCAGAAGTCATGATCATCATCCTCACCTTCATGCCTTCCTCACCTTCACCTTTCGTGACACTAGAAAACCTTATGGTCATTTTCAGTGATTTTCATCTATCAAGGGTCTTGTGAATGAGAATTTTAGACACTCACCATTATATATATTGCTAAATACACATATACATACATATATAGAGGATTAAGAATACTTCCCACGTATTCCCTGCGGGTCGTAGAAGGCGACTAAAAGGGGAGGGAGCGGGGGGCTGGAAATCCTCCCCTCTCGTTTTTTTTTTTTTTAATTTTCCAAAAGAAGGAACAGAGAAGGGGGCCAGGTGAGGATATTCCAAAAAAGGCCAAGTCCTCTATTCTTAACGCTACCTCGCTAATGCGGGAAATGGCGAATAGTATGAAAATATATATATATATATATATATATATATATATATATATATATATATATATATATATATATATATATATATATATATATATATATGTATGTATGTATATAAAGAATAAGCGAGGCCCAGTGGAGAAGTGATGGGCAGGGAGATGCCATACCCGACTTCTTGGCGTGATGGAAGATGAGCAAGAGGCGAGAGAGACAGAGACAGATCTAGAGAGAGAGAGAGAGAGAGAGAGAGAGAGAGAGAGAGAGAGAGAGAGAGAGAGAGAGAGAGAGGAGTGGGGGAAAAAATGAGGACAGCGTCGTAGAGACATCATGATCGATGCTTTGGGTGTAGGAGGGAGGTGGGCTGGAGCTTACGTGTGGCGGAGGTGGCGATGAGGTGTGGCACACAGGTGACGACGCCTGCAGGATAGAGTGTCATAACAAGGTGTTGTTCACACGAAGGGCGAGGGACGCACGTGGACCTTAGCTTGTGTGAGCTCTGAAGAGAAGGTCAAAGGGCGGTCGAAGAGACCCTGCTCACAGATTCACGGGTTAAACGAGACTCCAGCGAGTCGTCTAAGGTTGGATGACGGTGTGTGTGTGCAGCTGTGTGCAACAGCTGACTCAGTCCAAACGTTGCTGCATCAGTCCAAACGTTGCTGCATCAGTCCAAACGTTGGTGTGGCAGTTCAAACGTTGTTGCATCAGTCGAAACGTTGGTGTATCAGTTCAAACGTTGGTGCATCAGTTCAGACGTTGCAGCAGCAGTTCAAACGTTGCTGTGTCAGGTCAAACGTTGCTGCAGCAGTCTAAACGTTGCTGCATCAGTTCAAACGTTGCTGCAGCAGTCTAAACGTTGCTGTATCAGTTCAAACGTTGCTGCAGCAGTTCAAACGTTGCTGCAGCAGTTCAAACGTTGCTCCATCAGTCCAAACGTTACTTTAGCAGACCAGACTATGTTGCAGTAGTCCAAACGTTGTTTCATGAGATCGAACGTTGCAACATCAGTGCAAACGTTTTTAATTAGGTGTAAACGTTGCTGTAGCCTTCCAAACGTTGCTGTGTCAACCCAAACGCAACTGCAGCAGTCCAAAGATGACTTCAGCAGCCCAAACGTTTCCCCAGTGGTGTAAACGTTGCTGCATCAATGCAAACGTTGCTGAAACATTCGAAACGTTGCTTCGAAAAGTGTCTAGGGATTTCTTAATCACTCCAAACATCTCAGCAGTAGTCCATACGTAACGTCATTTCATTCAGTAAAGATATTGTGGTTCAAGTGAAAAAAAAAAATTGAATGTGACAAGCAGTGACTTAGGAATAGATCAGTCAACAGTGATTTAATGACATGAATGTGAGTACGTGTTGAGAAAGTGACGGGACTAATGAGAGAGAAAAATGAATGTAGATAAGTAAAGAACCAAGTGACAGAGAGTCTTGCAGAAAATGAATGTAGTGCCGAGAATGAATTGTGGTGGCAAGTGCACCTTTGAAAATGAGGAAGAGCAGAAGGATCGAGTATATGACTTATCTGCACATTTGGAGAGATCGGTGCTTGGGAGAGAGATACGAGGGGAGGGAGGAAGGGCCGCGCCCCCTTTTTCGGAGGAGACTGACGCGAGTGAAAAATGGATGTGATATGAGACCATATCTTTCCCCCGAGTCTTGTAAATGAAGAGACTTCCTTTAGACTTATGGTAACTGGCGAGACGATAGATTGATAGAGAAGATCTTGGCTTGGGGAAAGGGAATTGCTGGGAAAGTCAAGCTGAAAGCTTATCGACTTGAGAAACTAGAAAGGAAAGAGAGTGTTGATGTGTTATGGACATCCAGTGGAGCATTTTATGGGTTCAGGAGAGTCTTATGTTATGCAGGAGCAAGATGGGTAGGGGGATGAGGTAGGTGAGTCTCATAAACTGGAGATGGTGAGGAGTAAGATGGGTGGTGATGAGGTAAATGAGACTTATGTATGGGATGGTAAGGAGTAATGAGGTAGGTGAGTCTCATAAACTGGAGATGGTGAGGGGTAAGATGGGTGGTGATGAGGTAAATGAGACTTATGTATGGGATGGTGAGGAGGAATGAGGTAGGTGAGTCTCATAAACTGGAGATGGTGAGGAGTACGATGGGTAGTGATGAGGTAAATGAGACTTATGTATGGGATGCTGAGGAGGAATGAGGTAGGTGAGTCTCATATCTGGGGTGGTAAGGAGTAATGAGGTAGGTGAGTCTCATAAACTGGAGATGGTAAGGAGTAATGAGGTAGGTGAGTCTCATATCTGGGGTGGTAAGGGGTAAGATGAGTAATAATGAGGTAGCTGAGTCTCATACTCTGGAGATGGTGAGGAAGCAGTTTAGATTCTTGTAATTATTTTGACTTAAGGGAGGAACCATTTCCGACGAAAAAGACGAAATTACAGACAGACATAGACAGACAGACACAGACAGATATACAGACAGACAGACAGACAGGCAGACAGACAGACAGACAGACAGACAGACAGACAGACATACAGACAGAAAAACAAACAGAACTGACAGACAGACTGACAGACAGACAGAATAACAAACAGAACTGACAGACAGACAGACAGACAGACAGAATAACAAACAGAACTGACAGACAGACTGACAGACAGACAGACAGGCAGACAGACAGACAGAAAAACAAACAGAACTGACAGACAGACTGACAGACAGACAGAATAACAAACAGAACTGACAGACAGACAGACAGACAGACAGACAGACAGACAGAATAACAAACAGAACTGACAGACAGACTGACAGACAGACAGACAGGCAGACAGACAGACACAGACAGACACAGACAGACACACGGACAAAACACAGACCTTCGACTATCTGATAAACTCGTAAATCACGCAAATCTTACCTTCCCATCTGACTACAATGACCTTACTCGACCTTATCAAGGCCTTGCGTTATCTAAGGGTGTGTGAGGGGGTTGTTTAAGGGCAAGAGTTCGTCGTATTGGTCGGTATTGCCACGTATTGGGTGGTTGTGAAGCCAGTACTCCAGGTGTGTGTGTGTGTGTGTGTGTGTGTGTGTGTGTGTGTGTGTGTGTGTGTGTGTGTGTGTGTGTGTGTGTGTGTGTGTGTGTGCCACGGTGTCATGCTGGCGAACTGCGCTGAGCCAGCGGTAAGTCATGTTGATCCTCCTGGCATGTCTGCCCTGCGCCCCAGCGAACCTCTACGTAGCTCCGCCTGGTATGTCAACCGTCTCTCAGAATACTTCAGTATGAAACGTAAGTCATTGCTGAAACACACACACACACACACACACACACACACACACACACACGCACACAGGCACACACAGCGTTACAGGTCGTCACACATGCACGGACCGCCTAGGGATCAAACCAGCATAGCTTCGAATCTTGGTCGCGTGAGGTGGTCCACAGTCCACCCAGGTGTTCGTCCTCCCCTAAGGGGTGGTTGTTAAGATGGATACCTGGCATAGGCTAGGGTGTGCTAGCGTGTATACAGACGCACACACACACACACACACACACACACACACACACACACACACACACACACACACACACGTAGGAGTAAAAGCATGGTGTGTGTGTGTATATATATATATATATATATATATATATATATATATATATATATATATATATATATATATATATATATATATATATATATATATATATATATATATACTGAGGAACGTAAAAAACCAAGTGGGCGATGTATTTCAATAAAAAGAAGATACTAAAAAGCGCAATGAATACAAGAGGGTAAGAAAAGAGGAATTACGACACCTTCGAAAGAGTAATCGTGGGTGAGGCAGGAGATAATCTAGAACTTCTCCATAGAGTCATCAGAAGTAGGAGTCCGTCAATCACATAGCAGCCGATCAGGTGACACGGCTTCAGATGGAGGAGCTATTGAGAGGTGACGTTAATCTGAGGAAGGAGATGAATGACAGGTTCAAAAGTGTTGTCACTGTGTAAGACGCTATTGGTCCGCAATACCAGGGAAATGGGATGGAGAGGAGAAGGTCTCAGAGTGCATTGAAATACGTAGAGACAAAAAGAGATTGATGGCGGGTTTTGTCTCATGTGTCCAGAAGAATTTTCTAAGTGATAAAGAAGTGTATGTACAGATAGCCTTGACAGGCCCTCTTGAAGTATTCCAGTCATAGCTGGAGGAAGGGAGTGGAAGAAGGCAGATGTCGCACTTACTTTTAAGAAATGAGATCCGAGTGTTTCACTTACTCTCTCTGACGAGTGATGTCTGTAAAGATGCTGGAAAAGATAATCAGGACTAGATAGATGGCTGCTTGCAAAGGTAGAACTATCGCACGAGAGACAACACACATTAAGAGACGGGTCATGTGTTAACAAATTCCCTCGACTTGTGTATATCTGGACTGCCAGAAAGCATTTGACACTTTACCACATAGAATGCTGGCAAAACAGCTCGATCTTCAGGCAGAGATAAGAGATTCCCTCGACGGTTAAAGAATTGCCTTGTTAGAAAAGAATAAAGGACACAAAGGATCAAGTGGTCTGCTGCTGTTCCAATTCGTATACATATTGGAGAACCCTCCTTGAAAAGGGTTGGGGTCACCAATAGGGTGTGCCTTAGGGCTCTGTCCTGGGACCACCACCGTTCTTGTTAACCTTTGCAAATCGCTTGCCAGAAAGATTAGAATCATACCTGAAAAATCTTTTGGTTGATGCCGAGATCATGAGGGAAGTGAAGAGTAAGGAGGATTGCATCAACTGTACATGGGAACATAGATAAACCCCAGAGTTAGCTTAGTCTATATAGTTGAGGAAGATCAACCCGTGTACAGGCAAGGTAATGCAGATGTGACATGGTGAAAGAAGGACTCGATAAGAATATCATCATGCAGAAGATAACCAGCAGGAATCTATGTGTGAGAGGAACTTGGGAGTCGATATCATACTTAAACCTGTCGCCAGAGCCACACCTTTGGCAGAACTTTGTGAAGAGGACAAGCTAACCGCTGGCAGATCTTGAAATCGCATTCAAAGACAGTGCAAGAGCCAGGAAATATTCAGCAAACAGTTGATATCGTATGTAAGACCAAAATATCACCTTACTTAATGAGACAGAGACGAGTAACAGAGAAGGTCAGGTCCAGAGGAGGGCAGCAAGGATGGTACAAGAATCAACAGAACTGAATTTCAATGAGACGCCAGAGGCTTTAATTCTATCCAGTGTGGATAAGAGAAGATCAAGGGGTGACTTGTTCACAAGACTTAACCTCTTATACTCGTCTGACATTGTTAACTGTGGACATCGTAAGACGCAGAGATATAATAACCAGAGGCTATAGCATGAAATCAAATGAGAAATCTGTTAGAAATCCCCATAGAAGTATATGAGCAGTGGATGAGTCGAATAAACTGAGTGATGAAAACCCTGATTGCAGACACCGAACAAAAGCTTTTCAAAAAAAATGTTAACATGGAGGTAGGAAGAGATGATCAGCAGACTTGGGGCATCACTAGGGTAAGACTCACTCCTCCTCCCTGTGCAGCACTGTATGGAATTGGAGGCTCCTTACCTTCTCTGTTTACACGTCACATGTGAAAGACGTGTAATGTCGAGGCGTAGGACCCCATTCACTGAGTGCCTTCCTTCATCTCCAACTGCAGTACTGTAGTTCTTCCGACAGTGGGAAAATGGGAAAGAAAAAGAAAATAATCTTTCTTCACGAAAATGTTCAAAAAAGTAATCGTTCATGGGAAAAGCGTATAGAAATACAATCGATCTTCAAGAAAATGCGTAGAAATAATCGTTCTTGAGGAAAGGCATGAGAAATATTCATTTTTCAAGTAAATACGGAGAAAAATGATCTTTCTTCTAGGAAAGGCATGAGAACTAATCGTTCTTCAAGAAAATGCAGAGAAAAATGATCTTTCTTCTAGGAAAGGCATGAGAACTAATCGTTCTTCAAGAAAATACAGAGAAAAATAGTCTTTCTTCAAGGAAAGGCATGAAAAATAATCGTTCTTCAAGAAAATCCTTAAAAAGGTAATCGTTCTTCAAGAAAAATGAAAATAATCGTTCTTCAAGAAAACGCTTAGAAAATAATCGTTCTTCAAGAAAACGCATAACCTATGGTCGCTCTTTAATAAAATGCATAGATATGAGCGTTCTTTAAGAAAATGCGTTAAAGATACACCAAATGCACTTTGCCCTGACGACTCAACACTCCATAAACCTCTCTATATTTCAATTAAGGCCTGGCCTTGATGTGGTCTTTGGCCCGTAACTGAAGCCTTCAACATAAAAAAAGTTCTTTATGAAAATAATTGGAAAGTAATCGTTCTTTAACAGAGTACGTAAAGGTAAGCGTTCTTCAAGGAAATGCACTAGAAAATAATCCTTCTTCAAGAAAATACTTGAAAATGTAATTGTGCTTCAAGAAAGTGCGTAAGAAACAATTCAATCTTCAAGAAAATTCATAAGAAACTGCTCTTCAAGAAAAAGCATAAAAATACAATACCTCTTAAAAAAAGAAACATAAGAAGTAATCGTTCTTCTAGAAAATACACAAAAAGATAATTGTTCTTCAAGAAAACGCATGATAAATAATTGTTCTTCAAGACAATGCATAACAATCGATCTTCAAACAAACGCATGAAAATAGTCCTTTGTGCGATGCGAAGTTAACTTTTCGACACCATCTGCACAGTGATATTCACTACAGGTATTAGAAACATTCTCCTGACAGTGAAGCCTTCACCGTTGCCTCTCGTCATCCACCACTCCTGACAGTGAAGCCTTCACCGTTGCCTCTCGTCATCCACCACTCCTGACAGTGAAGCCTTCACCGTTGCCTCTCGTCATCCACCACTCCTGACAGTGAAGCCTTCACCGTTGCCTCTCGTCATTCACCATAAGAATCTCGATCCTTTAACTTCAACCAAAGAAGAAGAAGAAGAAACAATATATCATTCTTTTTTTTCATACGAATCGAGTGTTTTGTTGAGGATGGACATCTGGTAGATGCTGGGAAAGAAGTGGGAAGCGTGTGGAGTTGACGCGCGTGTAAACACACAGATACACAGAGGCCTTGTGAAGGTCGTACGGCACTGGTGGCCAAGAACGCGAACCCCAGAGCACGTCGCGAGGTTAGATGTTGAGTGGGGATGCTCGATGGGAGATTCCATCCCTCCCTTCCCCCTTCCCACTAGAGGAGGGAGTGGTGGTGGTGGTGGTGGTGGGTTACAGGTTGTCGATGGAGTTAAATGAGGCAAGGGTGGTATCAGTCGATGTAGCTAAATGAGGCAAGTGTGCCGCATCAATCGATGTGGCCAGCACCCAGGCCCCCAGCCCGCCCGCCTCCCTCCCTCCCGCTGAGTGAAGTTGGATGGGGTCGCCGCCGTGCGCCGCGGGAGCCGCCCCTGCCACGCACACACTCACACATCAGGCACATACCGTCCTGTCCTAGCCCCGGGCGGCAACAACAACAAGAACAACAACAACAAGAACAACAACAACAATATGTAGTTAAACTTTTTTTTTTGGGGAAGTTCGTAAATTCCTCAGCAGGACGGAAGGTCATTGGGGGGAGTGTACACGGGAAGGACAGATCACCGAGACCTGATGCTCCATAAGGCCAGTGTAAGACAAGGGCACCATGCCTGGGTTGTAGATCTGGCTATGATAATCTTACGACACAATAGAACCTCATGACTGCCAGTAGTCAGTGCTTGAGACATTGTTTACTCCCTTGCGCGTTGAGGTACACGCGAGAACACACGAGCCAACCACAAGCAGTGTCATGACACAGGCGGAGCAGCAGAAGACATGGGAGAGAGGGGGAGAGATACACTGCAATGGTCCTTAGGAGTAAGAGGGATCCTCCTCCCATGGATTGTAAGGGTAGATCACAGACAAAGGTCGTGATGCCGACGCCTGTATTACCCTAAGGCCATCACACAGACAGGAGTACAACAGCCTACTTTAATGCAGCAGACTCAGGAGGCCAACATGGAAACTCCCGTGGTGTATCGGTTAGCGTGCCAGACCATGACGCATTCACGGGATGCCCGCCCAGGGTCGAGCATGACACAGGTTCGAATCCTTTGCGGCAGTCGGTCCACAGTCAACCCAGCTGCAGGTCGATAAAAAGGGTACCTGGCTCAGTCTATATATATATATATATATATTTATATATAGCGTTAATGGGATGGCCTTGATTAAGGCCTCAGCTACCCGAGCCGTCTCAGTTAACATACAAAAAGATACATAACAGCAGTAAAACTCTTACTGTATACTGTGGGTGTTGGCTGGGTGCTTGTTTTTAATCGTGTACCCGTCACTTGAGACTGCAGATGTTCTGATTACATCACTACTGCCGCTGTCGTCCTTGTCGTTTCTCTCGTTATAAGATGACCTTTCCCACGGCCCGCGTGTGTGGTGGTGGGTACCATTGGCGAACGCAATCCTTCCATTCTTAGAGGCAGGCGAGGCGCGAATGGAAGATGCCATCCGATCAGCGAAGTTAAGCAGCGTTGGGTCTGGTTAGTGCTTGGATGGGTGACCGCCTGGGAACGCCAGGTGCTCTTGGCATTCAGAACTCGGGTACTTAGTGATTGCACTGAGATCCTCGTTCCTCTACCCAAGAAGAAAGTATTGAAATTGAAATTGAAATTGAAGATGGGACACGGGGTTGAGTGGACCAAAACTAACAAGAGTATGGGTGTGAAACGATGATACAATAGTGGTATTCTTAGTAGTGTTCATAAGAGATAAGAAGTATAGACTATTTCATATCCACTCGTCGCAAAGAGTACTAAAGGAACGATATGAGTGTCGTTCCTTTAGTGTTTACTCTTTGAGGCTCGTATTTGATACCATAAACTTACTGGTTTAGATGTTTTCGCCATTTTTTTAATGGTAAATGAGATAACATCGTTAATATATATATATATATATATATATATATATATATATATGTGTGTGTGTGTTATTACTATAATTGTACAAACACTGATCTTATTGGGGTTTCTGCATCTTCGAGCTTGCGCTCCACTCAGGAGCAGAGAAATGATGGACTCCTTTGGAGCGGGAAGGTCAATGGCAAGACTGTGCTCTTTTCTGTCCAGTGCTCATGACGCACCCATCACCAGGCGGATAACAGTAACCCTTGTCTGTCTATCTGTCTATGTCTACCTCTTTCGGAAAGGCTTCTGGTGTTACCTAGGACCTTTTATTTTTTTCCTAGGTCTCCTTCAGCTCCATGGCAGCGCTACACTCAGCAGCAGGGACAGGATGGTCTCCACTGAAGTGAGACGTTCTCTCGACGAGATTGCGCTCTCTTTCGTCAAGTGACCCTTCAAGGGCCAGGTCAAGGGCTAGACCATCGTATCCAAGGGCCACAAGGGCGGGCTAACGAAGGTGAGGTACTACGCAGTCGTCCACACAGCCCTCAGGGCACGAGCTCGGAGCCACGATAGGCCTGTGTTTACTTAAGCACCGGGTTTTTATTGCTTGTTTTGGCGTGTGTTGCAGGTGCAGGTGTTGCCGGGCTGGCTTGGTGTGTGTGTGTGTGTGTGTGTGTGAGGGGAAGGGGGACGCCCTGGTCCGGGGACCTGAAGGCAGGGAGAGGGTCCCCTGGACCGAGGTCAGGGAGGCTAGAGGGAGGTGGGGAGGTACCCGAGCTAGAGGTTGGGAGACCTGGGGTTAGAGAGGTTGCTGGAGCCTTAGCCAGGCTGGGAGGCGAGCTCTGACCCCCAGGAGCAGGGAGATTGGGAGCTGGAGATGACCCCATGGGCCAGGGTGAGGGAGGTAGGTTCTCTCGCGTGGCTACACACGTCTGGTGTTAGGAGGAGGGAGGTCCTGCACCTCCCCATTACGCCCGCCACTCTCAATAGGACGACACACGATCGCTCGATCGAGTGACGCAGACCTTCTCATAGTAATGCTGTAGTTACACACACACACACACACACACACGGGCCTCTGTGGTGTAGTGGTTAGCCATACTCGTCATGATTCAGCATTGGAATCCTGGGCTTGGCAGTCGGGCCCACGCTTAACCCAGGTGTTCATCCTCTCCTTCCTCGGAGCTGGTAGATACATGAGTACCTGACTTCAGTTGGTGTATGTGTGTGTGTGTGTGTGTGTGTGTGTGTGTGTGTGTGTGTGTGTGTGTGTGTGTCTGTGTGTGTGTGTGTGTGTGTGTGTGTGTGTGTGTGTGTGTGTGTGTGTGTACACACACTTAGGAGTAAAGACATGCTGTCTTTCTTGATCATCTATCTATCTATCTATCATCGATCTATCTATCTATCTATCTATCTATCTATCTATCTATCTATCTATCTATCTGTCTATCTCCCCGTAACACACAAATCGTAATCACAGACAATAATTTCGCAGAACACAGGGAAGGTTGAGAAAGCGGGCGTGTCTAATAGCGAAGGAGCTTCAGACTCTTCTGTGACGAAGATAAAGGCAACACTCCAGCCAGGCAACGTTTTTAAAGCATAATAGAACAAGAAAGAAAAATAGTATTAGCTGGATAAGAAAGGAGGAACACAGAAGCGAAGTGAAAAAAAAAAGAAAACAGATTGTAGACAAAGAAGGAAATAATGAAAACCTTTTACACAAGTTTCTTCGCAGCAAACTATCATATAAAGGATAAGGGAGAGTTATAGGGGTTACAGGAGGCAATGTTAGGAAATGCGAAGAACTGAATGACAAGATCAAAAGCGTTTTTGCTTTGGAAATCACTGCAGCCCCCAATACCACTGAGCTGGGATGGGGAGGTGTGGAAGAGCACTGAAATATTCAGAGAAAACGTAAAGTAAGTATGGGTCTGCTGGACCCATACAAGGCTTATGGTCCCGATAAGATGTCTCCATAGGTGAAGGAAATGTGTATAGATACATTGGACAAACGCCTTGAATTGTTATTCAAGACGTCACAGGAAACTGTAAAGTGCTATGTGTATGGATAAGGGGAAATGTCATAGCTGTCTATGAGAAAGGAGACCAGAGGAGGAACCCTGAACTATAGACCAGTCTCTATGACTAATAAGATGCTGGGAAAAGATAATCGAAAAGGAAGTGAATGGCGACGGACGGAGGTGACATGACCTAAGTGAGAGGGAACACGTTTGCAGGGAAAGGTCATGCGTAATGAACCTACGTAGTGTATATATATATATATATATATATATATATATATATATATATATATATATATATATATATATATATATATATATATATATATATATATATATATATATATATATATATATACATATATATATATATATGTATATATATATTTTTTTTTTTTTTTTTTTTTTTTTTCAAACTATTTGCCATTTCCCGCATTAGCGAGGTAGCATTAAGAACAGAGGACTGGGCCATTGAGGGAATATCCTCACCTGGCCCCCTTCTCTGTTCCTTCTTTTGGAAAATTAAAAAAAATTGAGAGAAAGCGAACTCTGTGTTAGATAAGAAGAGAAGACTTGGTGGAATGTCTGTGTGTACGAATTGCCAGAAAGCATTTGACGCTATACCACACATGAGGCTGGTAAAGACGTTGGATCTTCGGGCAGCAATAAGGGGATTACTCCCTCGATGGATGTTGGTAGAAATGAAGAAAATGTGCTTGGGCTCACGAGGGCGTCATGCTAAGCCTTCGTCCTGTCCCTCTGGTGGACGGATGGGAAGCCTTGTGAGTTCTGTGTTTGGACACCTTGGCATATCTTGGTGGCAGGGTGTCTCCTCACCACTGACTCATGGGTCATCACCTGGTTATCAGACCATCAGCTGGGGATCAGGTCACTGTCTTGGTCGTGTCGGGTCACCATATGCTGGGCTGCCATGTGGGTTTCGGGTCATCATCTAAGCAGGTTTGTGTAATAACTTGAGATTATGACACACACACACATGGAGGTGTTATATGTCATATGTTCATGTACGTACATGTGTTGTGTGACACGTTGTGTGTGTGTGTGTGTTATTTAGATCTTGTGTCGTTGTGCTAAATAGCAAAGTAACAGCGGACAGATAATTATGACGTAAATTGGTACGAAGGTGGCTCATTACAATAGGTTACATTCATATAATAGATTTATTTGCTAAATACCAAAAGTGAATAGTTTTAGAATTTCATATATTTAATTATCAACAGTAAGATGCGCCATTTCTTGCAGGGTGTTTTTGCCTTTATCCTTAAAAAGATTCTTTTGTGTGCCAAAGTAAGACATTGATCTAGCGTGTGTGTGTGTGTGTCCATATCCCTGGCCAAGAATTAGGAATCACCACACCAAGTGAAGGATGGAAAGTGGTGCTGTTGGGGCATTCGAGTCCCTCACTTCCCAGCTTTTATTCTTACCATCATGCACCTCACTCCTCACTCCTCACAGCCACAAGGCCCAAGGCATAATTTCTCACCAACGTTAACACTCACGATAGCATTTACTCAGAGCTAAGGATTAATGAAAAGCCATGCGACCCTCCCCATCTCAGACATTGCCACTAGTTAAGCTACTCCCAAACACGCCGATCCCAACCTAACCTCAGAGCATTGAACAAGACGGGGTATATCAAACCATATCATAGATAATTTACGGACAGTGATTCTATCCTCCCTGGTAATATAGATGAAGCCCTAGTCTGTTAATATTAAGGTATTGATGAAGCCAGTAAAATAAACACAGATGCCACCACAAACCACAGAACTCTGCCATATCCGAAAATAAACCAAACTCGTCCACTCATCTTCGTTCAGTTTAATGCTTTAAGACATGTTCGCAGCTCAGAACGAGAGGGGAACCGTGTCCAGATACAGACAAACTACTTCACCTTACGTTGTGGGGAAAAGCAGGAACAGAATAAGGCAGTCAGCGTTGCATGGATGAAGAGAGTGAAAGATCCAGGAGATACGGTAGCCAGTTTTGGAAAGACCTTCATGGTCTCTGTGTGGAGGTAACAGGACCAAGACACCAGGAGGATCTTACGGGGAGGAAAAACTCTTCCATGAATTATGTAAGAGGGTCTTCAGCATCACTGCCTCCATAGAAAACGAGGAACTAGTGAAAGAAAACCTTCCATAGCCCCAGTTTCCCTCCCCAGCAAACACCTGGACTGAACAGATCACAAAAGGAAAATGAGATTATTTGAAACCCATCCATAGCAGAAGTTGCTGGAAGAAGAGGGAAAAATGAAGAAGAAAAAACGCAGCTCTAGGGGACATGATGATGAAGAGAAACACTCGATCACAGCTCTAGGGGACATGATGATCAACGGAAACACTCGACCCAGCCTGCCACAGCCAGAGATATAAGACTTACTGAACATGTTCATGTCCAACGAACCATTGGCCTATCTCACTCCTCAGGAGCACCAGGTGGAAACAGATGAATAATATTCCTCATAAGGTAATACAGTTCATGATATATATCAGTATGATTTGCAGACAGAACAAGAAAAGCGTTCAAGCAATAGCACTAAAGCTAGGCAGTAGATGCGTCAGTCACCTGGAGTTTGAGAGACGTGAGGCATGAGGTCTGGCATGATGGGGTGAAGGCCAAAATCGAGTCATCTCGACCACCCTGATAAGAATATAATGCCTCTATGTTCAGAGGAACTGACTGACTGCACCTAGTTCCTTGATGAGTACCTTCCTGGACCCACATCAGACTTGATCTTCGTGCAGGAGTTCCTCAAGGCAGTGTACTCGCCCCCAAGTTCTGTACATACATCAAGGTTAGACCGATCTTCTTCAATATCGGATATGGGGACGTCCTTACGCATCATACCACCAGAAGGGGGAGAAAAAAAAGAGATAGTCAAGGAATTGGAATTAAGAAATATACACACGAGAGAAGAAAATCGAAAATATTAAGGACTATGCTCACACAACACTGTGTCACCAGCAAGACGAAGAACCAATGAGGGAAGTAAAGAACACACGACACAGTCAGAGATTTCAGAAGAAAGACAAAGGCAGTGCAATGCGACCTCCCTGCTGCAACTATGGCGACGCGAAAAGAAGATAAAAAAAAAATTGGTCGAAGAGGAAGCGGGCGAGAGAGAGAGAGAGAGAGAGAGAGAGAGAGAGAGAGAGAGAGAGAGAGAGAGAGAGAGAGAGAGAGAGAGAGAGAGAGAGAGAGAGCAGTGCTCCCCAAACTAGACCTCTTTAGATAACTCAACACACACACACACGCACACACACACACACACACACACAGACCAAAATTTAAAGACGCACTCCATAAAACTAATGGTCCTTTTCTTCTTCCTTGAGTATCCCACCAATTCCGAGGCATCTCCTCACCAATGGATAAGGTCAAGTTCTTATAAAACGTCCAGAACAAAGCCTTTCAGATGTTTCTTATCAGTCAGATAAGAAACTCAGCAGACACACACACACACACACACACACACACACACACACACACACACACACACACACGACAAGTCGACCCCTCCACCACTAGGCTACACATGGCAGTGTACCTAAACTTTTAGGGAGACACTAGAACAGAGAGATGACGCTATCGTGGACACTGCATTCACCACCTTCATCACACCAAGACAGGCAGACGCAAATGGCTTTCAGGGAGCAGGACTGGAACTGACAAAGAAATACCTCCACATGTATTTTAGATATTTCCAGGTGTGTGTGTGTGTAGTTGCGTATGTGTTTATGCAAGTCGGTGCATGTGAAAACAAATAAAGGATATACAAATGAAAATAAAGAAAAACTATATATATATATATATATATATATATATATATATATATATATATATATATATATATATATATATATATATATATATGTATGTATAAAACACAAACCTCCAACAGCCAGGAACGAACCCGGGCAATAGCCTAGCGGTAGCATTCCCGCCTGTTACACAGGGGTCCCGGGTTCGATCCTGGCTGTTGGAGGTTTGTAAGTTCTATGAAGGTGCGCGTTCCTATGCACTTTCTTCGTGTGTGTATATATATATATATATATATACATAATGTATGCATGTGTTTGTGTGTGAGAAAGGGAAATATGTATATGTGCATGTATATATGTGTTGAAAAAATATTGAACGTGTTTGTATGTATATATGTACATGCATGTACACAAGTAAACAAATAGGAAAATTGCCCACAGCAGAAACACCTGTATGTATGATACCACTCCTCTAAGATAACAAGAAAATGTATATACTTTA
>NC_092233.1:54743825-54808825 GCF_036320965.1 Panulirus ornatus
TCCCACCTACTGTCTCTCCTCCATCTTTCTTTGTTCCATCCCACCTACTGTCTCTCTTCCATCCTTCTTTGTTCCATCCCACCTACTGTCTCTCCTCCATCTTTCTTTGTTGCATCCCACTTATTGTCTCTCCTCCATCCTTCTTTGTTCCATCCCACCTACTGTCCTTCATTCTTCTTTGTTCCATCCCACTTATTGTCTCTCCTCTATCCCTCTTTGTTCCATCCCACTCACTGTCTCTCCTTCATCCTTCTCTGTTCCATCCTACTTATTGTCTCTCCTCCATCCTTTTTTGTTCCATCCCACTTACTGTCTCTCCTTCATCATTCTTTGTTCCATCCTACTCATTGTCTCTCCTCAACCCCGCTACTCCTCCATCCCAAACCATCACTATACTCCCTCTTCCTTCCCTCCTTCCCTCTCCCCTTCCCTCATCAACCCTGCGACTCATCATTTTGATTCATATGAGTCATGAGTGATGGGGGTCTGAAGACTCATTACCCTGAAGTTCCATCCCCCTTACGAAGACTCAACATCATGATGTGGGAGGGAGGTAAGGGGTCCTTCTGTTACCTCACACCCATCTGTTTACTCTCTCTCTCTCTCTCTCTCTCTCTCTCTCTCTCTCTCTCTCTCTCTCTCTCTGGTCCTGCAGCCGTCCTGGGGCTGCCAGCGACTCACTCCCTCCTCCGTCGCCTTCCCCTTAGTCGACTCCCAAGGCTTTCCTTGGGGTCATGCGCATGATCGCTCTCTTAAAAGGAACGTCTTAGGGGGCGGGCGTGAAAAGAGAGAGAGAGAGAGAGAGAGAGAGAGAGAGAGAGAGAGAGAGAGAGAGAGAGAGAGAGAGAGAGAGAGAGAGAGAGAGAGAGAGAGAGAGAGAGAGAGAGAGAGAGAGAGAGAGAGAGAGAGAGAGAGAGAGAGAGAGAGAGAGAGAGAGCTAAGTTCCCCTGCTGGACACAACCTTCACACTTCACACACAGTAACTCTCATCATTGAGGAGGACTCTTCTCCTGTCGACACCTGGGGAGGGGGCTCTTCCTCCGACGGTAACTACAGGAGCCTCCAGCCCTTGCAGAGTATATACACGACGCTTCCAGAGCCTCCAAGAAATAGCTAACAGGAGCCTCCAGCCCTTGCAGAGTATAGACACGACGCTTCCAGAGCCTCCAAGAAATAGCTAACAGGAGCCTCCAGCCTCTGTCGAGTATATACACGACGCTTCCAGAGCCTCCAAGAAATAGCTAACAGGAGCCTCCAACCTCTGTCGAGTATATACACGACGCTTCCAGAGCCTCCAAGAAATAGCTAACAGGAGCCTCCAACCTCTGCAGAGTATATACACGACGCTTCCAGAGCCTCCAAGAAATAGCTAACAGGAGCCTCCAACCTCTGTCGAGTATATACACGACGCTTCCAGAGCCTCCAAGAAATAGCTAACAGGAGCCTCCAACCTCTGTCGAGTATATACACGACGCTTCCAGAGCCTCCAAGAAATAGCTAACAGGAGCCTCCAACCTCTGCAGAGTATATACACGACGCTTCCAGAGCCTCCAAGAAATAGCTAACAGGAGCCTCCAACCTCTGTCGAGTATATACACGACGCTTCCAGAGCCTCCAAGAAATAGCTAACAGGAGCCTCCAACCTGTGCAGAGTATATACACGACGCTTCCAGAGCCTCCAAGAAATAGGTAACAGGAGCCTCCAGCCTCTGCAGAGTATATACACGACGCTTCCAGAGCCTCCAAGAAATAGCTAACAGGAGCCTCCAGCCTCTGCAGAGTATATACACGACGCTTCCAGAGCCTTCAGGAAATAACTGATATGAGGCTCCAGCCCCTGCAGAGTATATATACAACAGTTCCAGAGCCTCCAGGAAATAGCTGAAAGAAGCCTCCAGCCCCTGCAGAGTATATACACGATGCTTCCAGAGCCTCCAGGAAATAACTGATATGAGGCTCCAGACCCTCTGTGGAGTATATACACGACGCTTCCACAGCCTTCAGGAAATAACTGACATGAGGGTCCAGCCCCTGCAGAGTATATATACAACAGTTCCAGACCCTCCAGGAAATAACTGATAGGAGCCTCCAGGTTCCAGAGGCCTCCAGGGAACAAATCCAGCCTTCCAGGAACCCTCGAACGAGGGAGTAGTATAGGAGACGTTCGTCATGGATCCTTCTCGCGTTGCCCATCACTTATCCTGGCCGCCACGCCTCGCTAACACTGGGAGATCTACGAGTGCCACTTCCACTGTGGTTACCACAAATGATGGCTCGCCTTACACACACGTGTGTACCACTAGGGAAGGAACTGTAGGTAGTGGTATGTGTCACGCATTGCAACCTACCAGTGCTGTTTTCCCTTTGTGTGGGAATATGGTTACCTATTTGTGATTACTTACTTGTAATTACCTATTTGTAATCACTTATTTGTAATCATCTATTGTTGATTACCTATTTGTGATTACTTACTTGTAATTACTTATTTGTAATCATCTATTGCTGATTACCTATTTGTGATTACTTACTTGTAATCACCTATTTATGATCACTTATTTGTAATCATCTGTTCATTAACTATTTGTGATTACTTATTTGTAATTATCCAATTGTAATCACTGAATTGTAATCATCTATTGATGATTCCCTATTTGTGATTATTTACTTGTAATTACCTATTTGTGATCACGTATTTGTAATCACCTATTGGTGACTACTTGTTTTTGATTATCTATTTGAAATTGCCTATTTGTAATCACTTATTTGCAATCACCTATTGGTGATTACTTTTTCATTATTCATTTGTAATATCTATTTGTGATTACCTAATTTTATTGCACGGGGAGGGAGTTTTACACTCGTGGGTCCCACATCTCTTGCGAATTTTTTTCTACTATCTCAATTTCTTTCAAACTTCTTTCATGCTGTCAGCATTCACAGTTTCATCATTCGCTGCTTCATTCATCTCCTACTCTCATACTATTAAAGTATCTATTTACTTTACTTCTTTTTTTCATCTTTTTTTTGGGTGGGTTTCTTACGATGTTCGGCTGTAAGTGGTTGGGTGGGTGGGTAGAGGAGAGGTGCCTTACCTATTCAATGGCCAGAGTTCGAGGCAGTCTCCAGCAACTCATCACTAAAGACGTCATCAGGCTGTGATCAAGTCACCCTATACTCCTCTTTCCTCCATGGTAGTTAGATCAGTGGCCTGTAACATTTCTCAGCAACTAAGCTTTTCCTAACTCCAGCTCCGTTCTTGTTGGCCTCGTCTGACTCTTCTCCATTGCACCGTCGTGTTTCTTGCTGTGCAATGATGGAACTCGTTAGTGTACCTTTAGTTTTGACCATCTAGCGAAAGGTTAGGATGTACAACTGTCGACTCCAAACCAGCGACAGTTTAGAGTGTACAACTGTCGACTCCCAACTAGCGATAGGTTAAGTTGTACATCTGTCGACTCCTAACTAGCGACAAGTTAGGTTGTACAACTGTCGACTCCTAACTAGCGACAGGTTAAGTTGTACAACTGTCGACTCCTAACTAGCGACAGGTTAAGTTGTACAACTGTCGACTCCTAACTAGCGACAGGTTAAGTTGTACAACTGTCGACTCCTAACTAGCGACAGGGTAGGTTGTACAACTGTCGACTCGTAACTAGCAACAGGTTAAGTTGTACAACTGTCGACTCCTAACCAGCGACAGGGTAGGTTGTACAACTGTCGACTCCCAACCAGCGACAGTTTAGGTTGTACAACTATCGACTCCCAACTAGCGACAGGGTAGGTTGTACAACTGTCGACTCCTAACTAGCGACAGAGTAGGTTGTAGGTTGTAAAACTCTCGACTCCCACGTCACCCTCACACACATTCCTGCAGCTTGTTACCTGCCATGTTATTATTCGTATCAAGGCCTTCTATCACTACGTCCCATCCTCACTGCTGTGCGTGTTCTCTGGTTGAATTACATTAATCATCATTAGAATAACTCTACATTAATCACTCTCAGATTAACTTGGCAGATTGGTTAAGTACCCCTATAAGTTGATGCAACCTCCCCTTACTTCTCAGTGCCCTCATGACCTTGGCATCGTGTGTGTGTGTGTGTGTGTGTGTGTGTGTGTGTGTGTGTGTGTGTGTGTGTGTGTGCGCGCGTGTGTGTGTGTGTGTGTGTGTGTGTGTGTGTGTGTGTGTGTATGTGTGTGTATGTGTGTGTGTGTGTGTGTGTGTGAGTGTCGGTTGTATAGTGGTCAGCGTCGATGCCTATGAATTACACAGACCCATGGTCGAGTCTGAGTTCGGGGGTAGCTAATCTACAGGCACCCTAAATGTTCATCTCTTACGCTAATGCGTTCTCGGTACACACACACACACACACACACACACACACACACACACACACATACACTTCGTAGAGCCAAGCGTTTTCGCCCCTGACATCTCAAAGGCTTTTGACAGGAGTGTGTGGAACCTGTGACCCACTGCCAGGCTAGACGTCTTGTTGTCGCTCGCCTTCCTCAACTTCCCCTAACTGTTGGTGGATCAACCCTTCTACCTCTCCCTCTTTCGCTCCTTACCTACTGTGGCAGCACCGAGGGTTCTGTCTTGTCCCTAATGCTCACCTTCTATATATCAACAGATAACCCGATGCACTCAAATGCTCTTCATTTTCTTTAAAAGTGACCGACTTGGCGCGGATGAAACGTACCCTAGTCATTGGCCATTTTGGGTGGAAGGAATAAAGTAGTCTAGATTGTGTTTAACAGACATCAGAGTCATCCTCACAGCTGCAGATGACAATAGAGTAACAGACACATACATGTAAGTCGCACTGTCATTCTGCCGAGTCTGAGACTAACCTAACTCTTCGCCTTCTCGGTCAGTGCCGCTAACTATACATATGGTGGAAATATCCAGTTGCTACATTTACTATAGATATTGCATCAGTTTCTGCCTGTGCGGAATGGTCTTTAGCTGTACCACGTAATATTCAGCGAGCCTCTTCGTCCCTTGATTGCTATGTGGCCGTTGGCAACTCATGGGTGGACCGTTGCGATGTCTATTTCTTTCCCTACACCGCTAAACTTTGGAACTCTTTACCTTCTGACGTTTCCTTTCTCCTAACAGCTCTAACTCGCTTGATTTTACGGTGAAGGTTTCACGCTGCCTTAAAAATTTTTAAATTATTATTCCACAATGTATTTCACTATCTCTTTATCTTCATTTAATGTTTCGTTTATGGCCTGGCCTTGATGAGGACTTCTCTCTTTGAGAGTGGAACCCGCGTTGTAGGAGGAAAGAAAAAGTGAAGTGGGCCTCTCAAAGGTTTGTACACATTCTTTGAGTACATATGTCTGGACTGCATTCAGTACGTATGTGTGTATGTGTGTGTGTGTTTTTACTTATTTGTACTGTACATCTGTGTTGTGCCGTCTCTTAACCTTGTACATATATGTAACATGTATTTGCTACTTTTATATGTGCACACACACACACACACACACACACACACACACACACACACACACACACACACACACACACACACACACACACACACACACTCACTCACTATACCTGAACCAGGTACATGCTCACTGACATTCTGGCACAGAAAATGTTCCTACATAGACACTGAAAACTATTGTCTCCATGACTCTGTTGTCACCATGAGAATCCAAATCCCTTATGTCTGTCTGTATCTTTATACTCGACTTCCATCCTCCTTCCCCCATTATCAGAACCTTTTCCATCTCTGAGAAGTGCTTGTTTTGCTACCTCATGTTCCATCGTAATAGTCCCTTCATTGTTATCATTGTACAACATGTTCTGGATCCTTGAAATTCTTTAGATAATGATTTTGTAATGTCAACGACGCTATACGCACCTCTTCCTGGCATGCTTGTGTGCCCACAGCATTAGCTAAACCACGCAATACTTGGCAAGCTGCTGTTTCACATGATTATTGTGGGGCGATCAGCAACTTAAGGGTGGGCCGTTTTGATACCTGCTTCTTTCCTACACGTCGAAGCTCTGGAACTCTCTTCCTTCTCATGTCTTTCTCAACAGCTATAACCTTGCCCGTTTCAAGAGACAGGTTTTTAACTTTCTCAAAAATTCGTAAAATACTTTCCCTTGTGTTTTCTTTTTCCGTTTAGTAATTCTCTCTATATTTCAACCAGGGCCTGTCCTTAATGTGGACTTTTATCCAAGATTGAATTTAAGGTTATCTCTTACTAGAAGGACCACTTCTCTTCTTCCAGTCTTTCTTTTTCCCCTCCTTATCATCATGTACTCCTCTAGGAGAAACAGGCGACGTCTCATCAGTAATCCTTTCTTTCCACAACTTCAGCATCATCAGTAATCCTTTCTTTCCACAACTTCAGCATCATCAGCAATCCTTTCTTTCCACAACTTCAGCATCATCAGTAATCCTTTCTTTCCACAACTTCAGCATCATCAGTAATCCTTTCTTTCCACAACTTCAGCATCATCAGTAATCCTTTCTTTCCACAACTTCAGCATCATCAGTAATCTTTTCTTTCCACAACTTCAGCATCATCAGTAATCTTTCTTTCCACAACTTTAGCATTATCAGGTCTAAGATTCCTTTTCTTCCTTGATTTCCAGCTCTTCACCATATACTACTAAGCCATCAACGTTCATATCCATTACTCACAGTCTGACCTCTTTGCGGTTCTGGTGGGAATAATATTCCATTTCCTTGCCTCATTTGGTGTCTCCCGTTTTTTGCCATCTGACTCTATTTTCTTCTCTTTTTTTCCTCTCTGTCCTCAGTTCATCCGTTTGATGAATGTCCCACTGAGTTTTACCTTACTTTTAAGTTTCTTCGCCCTCCTAAGTACCTCCTTTGTATATGTGTGTGTGTGTGTGTGTGTGTGTGTGTGTGTGTGTGTGTGTGTGTGTGTGTGTGTGAATGGAAGGATCCATGCCTGGTATAGTATCAACTGTCGAAATTCATCTCCTGTGGAGTGTTGCATCTTTCATGTCCCCATTTGTCGGGGTAGCTGAGGTGCGTCTGGTTGCCACGGCTGGTATAATTCAGGGGACCGCCAAGTAGGTGCGGTACTGCCAACTGAGATGACACACTTTTCCCCCCTCCCTCATTCTAAACTAACCGCGAGGAGGATATATGCATCGTGGAGAATCAACTCTACGTTTCATGTTGTCGGTACTTTTGTGGTCGAAATGGTGAAGGCAGAATAGGTAACGGAAGCAGATTAGGCTCAAAATAAATGCCGACGAGATACTTAATCCTTAAAACTTTTTTTTTTTAAGGATTTACAGACCCGGTTGGCGACAGCAGGCGGCTGGACCATACCAAATGTGGCGAACTTCCGGAGCTGTGGTCAGCTGGCGAGGGAACGGTTCAAGGAAACTCGACAAGACACCAAACATCAGGAAGCAGAAAGAGACATTGAGAAAAATCTGACTCACAGATTCACGCCAAATATAGCTCGGAGAACAGTGGAGGGCCGTGGAGATGTTATGATCATCGTGAAAATGGACGCAAATTGTTCCGTAGAGGCCAGTAATATATACCAGTTTCATACCATCCGATACGTGGGGAGAATGCAGAGTGTGTTGGTCTAAAACTGGTTCAAGGGTGGTGGTGTTGGATGGCTTTAGATGGTTTTGGGAAGGGCAAAGAAGGACCAGTCAGGACAGGATGACTGATGAAGAGGGTTGACACGCCTCTCTTTTCCCCTCCTACATCAAAAAGAGGACAAAACTTCAGTACAAGTCAGGCATTAGGTGATACGTATTGCATGATAGGTGGCAGCGAGCACCACCAAAGAGCCGCAGGTTAAACCCTGCTGTAAGCATGGGGCAGCCGACTGTCAGGCAGCAGTTGTCAGCTATAAATAACTGGACACTCCTTGCCAAAACTTGCCACCGGAATGTAAACAGAAACTCCTAAACTTGATCACTCCCTAGTTTATCCTAGTTCATGTTAGCATATTGTACTCCTCCAGACCGTACGTAAGCACAATCCTATCTCACTGTATTACGTAAACCTTAATAGACTACAGAGGTTAGGCTGTAACCATTCAGTGAAATAAACTTTCCCTTAAATCCCCGTTTTTCATCATGTACTGTGAGTACTTTTAAGGGTGTTTCCCGAAGTATGAAGTAATCCAAGTGGTACCAGACGACCAGAGATTGAAAAACCCTTGTTCCTCCTAGCGAATTAACAGACAACCTCATTCTGTTCTCATATGTCACCTGACAACTAGAATGAAGGATCGCCCGCACATCAACATCTTTACAGTGCGAAACGTTTTGATATTAATATTGGTCATATATTTGCAGAAGAGAAGCCATAGGGATACAGTTATCAGTCCTAAAGGAAAACTTTAGGAAAAGCTAATGGAATTTCGAGCGTCCCTGAAGGAAACCGAGTGACGTGGAAGCTTCGTGAAGCAAGGCTTCATCCAGGCTTCGCACATCCACCACCTCATTAGTTTTCGTCTGGCCATTGCGGGAGTGTGGTATGTGATGTCTGAAGCCGTGTTGCATATCGTGTGTCAGTGACTGGATAATTGATTACTATCACTGAGCAGCTCTATTTGTGGACTCCTGGGCTTCCCCCGTGTGGTGGAACTTTGAGGCGGTTCACATGCAGATTCTCAAGTACGTAACGAGGAGTTAGTGGATAGTTCGATGCGTGCCCGCTAGAGGGATTGGTGCCTTTCATATTATTGAAGATAGATGACTTATACAGCTGTAGTGATCTAGCGAAACGGTAATTGACAAGCCCCAGTTATATAAAACTGGGGCTGCAAGGTATTGAAATTATCGAGAAACGGCCATATTTATGAACGGAGTTTGGAAAACCAAAATAATGTCCTTAGCCAGTCACATGAGGAGAGGCGTTTCTCGTGTTTCTATGAAAAATAGTGTTAGGTATTAAGGTCCTCAAAGAATTATGAACGAATTCGAACCTAACCTAACTTAACCTAACCTCACCTAACTTAATCTAACCTCACCTCACCTAATCTAACCTCACCTAACCTAACCTCACCTCACCTAACCTAACCTAACCTAACCTAACCTAACCTAATCTAACTTAACCTAACTTAACCTAACCTAACCAAACCAAACCTAACGTAACCTAACCTAATCCTACCTAATGCAACTTAACGCTTCCTAAAAGCGGTCTGTAAGGGAAGTGAATAATGACAGGGACACTTCCCAAACGCACAACCGTTACCCAAACGTTGTATACGATGCCCAAGGCAACAACCCGTGGCCCCTCTGTCAACATTGTGACACCAATTACGCGAGTAACCCATAGAGAAAACACTGGAGAAAACGAATGATGAAAATGTAATCAGTTACTCACGAGTGTAAAACTTCCTCCCGGTACAGTCAAAAGAGGTGATTACAGGTATGTAATTACATTTATAAAGTATTTAAAAGGTATTGAAGACCTCAACAGTTGGAGTTACATCTCCCATCTTGGAACATGACTGGAGTATTTAAGATTATATTTAAAAGGAAACCAAAATGTATATAATCCTCCGTAAATCGGTTTTTTATATATATGTATCTTTTTTTCATTCTGATAGATGCCATATAACCATTAGGCTCTGGAGTATTTAAGATTACATTTAAAAGGAAACCAAAATGTATATAATCCTCCGTAAATCGGTTTTTTATATATATATATATATATATATATATATATATATATATATATATATAAATATACATCTTTTTTTCATTCTGATAGATGCCATATAACCATTAGGCTCTGGAGGCATCCAAATTGCATAGAATCAAGTCAGGTCAACATCACTGAAGCAGAAGAGAGACACAAGGAACACCAATCCCCCATCCAGAAGCGACCAAGCCTCGCTTTGAGCAACTTCGCCTCCTTCTTCATTGAAAATTCAGTACCATTATCTTTTTCTTGTCTCTCTTCATGTTTGATCTGTCCGTTTCTCGGTGATTGCACTCACATTTTCTCCACGAGAAAGATCGATAAAGTCATAAATCAAGCGACGCTTGGAAAGTAGTAGTCATCATCCAATTCTGCATTTTAAGTACAAGTGGTAGTAAATATGTCTTTAAGCTTTTGTTTACAGCACTTTGCATTTTGCTTATGGAAGGTCCATCTTGATGATACATCACGTTGTGTTGATAAACACCTTAATGACATTATAGGCCAATCAGATGAGGGATTGTTGAGTCGTAGGGCATTCAATTAAACCTCAAGTGTATAGCCTGTAAATGGTTGAAAACTATTTATGTATGATTACCATAATGATACAATTTTACACATCATATATATGGTAATGAAGGCGAGGATGAAGAACAATTCCTGTTCTGGTAATGGCTTTGAATATGCTACATGTTTATTGGTGTATACATTTAACCACCAGGGACCTAGGAGATCGAACCCTGGGTCATCAGGGTGACAGGCAGGTGCCAAGTTGTAAATAGGTCACATGACATGGTTAAGATATATCTTTGATGCCGTTCGTTTACCAGTAGCCTAGTTAATATGAAGGTTACCTGGTTGGTCGATTGGGCTATAGTTCTGTCACCTGCGAGAGTCATTAAGGCCGTCAGCCTCCACCAACGGAAAAAATCCTTTAATACCTTCTTCAGGTACTGTTAACACCTTCTTCTGGTACTGTTAACACCTTCTTCAGGTACTGTTAACACCTTCTTCAGGTACTGTTAACACCTTCATCAGGTACTGTTAACGCCTTCTTCAGGTACTGTTAACACCTTCTCCAGATACTGTTAACACCTTCTCCAGGTACTGTTAACAACCTCTTCAGGTACTGTTAAAGATGATTTTATAATCAGGCATTTTTGTGTCCCACTATGTAAGCAGGGCGATGTTCTCATCATGTTTATGTGCCCGTATACTTAACATTTCGTAGCCTGAACGGAGATGTGTATCATCCTGACTCACGGATCACTTTTTTTTCTCCTGTGGCTCCGAGAGATTTTTGCTTCCGTTGGTACCTTCTGTGACGATCGCCAGACTGACAACGATGGGCCGAGCCTTCTCTCTTTCTCTCTCTCTCTCTCTCTCTCTCTCTCTCTCTCTCCCAGACCCCCCTCCTCCCTTCCCTTCCCCCCCCCCCAAAGACTGGCAGTTCATTATGATCCCCAAAATAGACATATCACATACACACAGGTCATGATGGCATCTCCTCCCTACCCCCATGGCGTAGGGTGTCCCTTGCCAAGCAACCTAACCAGCCAGTTGTCCGTAACCACATCTGAATTGTGGATGAGGTTGAACATTACGCAATTCATAAACTGATGCACACAAAAATCCTCATCACATCTGTCTCTCTCTCTTCCTCTCGGCATACTTGGCACGATCGTCCACATCTTCCTCTCTCTCTCTCTCTCTCTCTCTCTTCTCTCTCTCTCTCTCTCTCTCTCTCTCTCTCTCTCTCTCTCTCTCTCTCTCTCGAAGGCAAAACTCCTGCACAGCTCTTGGCAACAGGAGACAGTGTTTTCCTTTGATGATGCGCGTCGCTCGTTAGTCGTATTTTCGTTTTGAGACGATAGCCACGCCACGTCCATCCCTGGTTCGCTCCGAAGTCCGTAGGTTAAAAAGGTGATCGTCGTCTGCTTAGATGATTAGAAAGACTGTATAGAGGTTTTTACAGGTGAGACGTACGCGTTCACGTCTTAAATAAGAAAAAAAAAGGAAAAAGATACAAGTCCTTGTTGCGTCCCCACTTCGTATGAGGCGTTTAGTTTTGTTTATGTTATATGGTGAGTATCTAGCAACGGTGGTAGCCTAGCGAGACGCTTCCCGTACAGCGAAACACATCCTATGAGACCCCTTAAGATCTTAGATCATTTAACAGAACATAAAGGTTAAAATGAGACTGAAACGAGTATTTAAAATCATCAAAGGCATTAAATTTAATGTTCTCGAACGAGGTAGCTATTTAGCAAGGCTAGAACAGTCTGACTTTTCACCCGCTACAATGAACATAGATAAATGGATGTGGCAAAGACCTTATTTTCTTCACTACGACTGTGATGTATGAATTGATTCACTAGATAGATTAGTTGAAAGCAACGCCATGGAGATTTACAGACGATAGATATTTGGTTTCGTGTCCACGATTTCTTTTATTTACATCTCCACAAGTATAGAATGAACGGGAATTTCTCATCTGTTTCTGGTATCATCTGCTATCACAAACATCGTCTGAAAGGACCCAGTATTCACTTGCTCTCTCCGTTGTTTGAGGTAGGCGACTGCCGAAGGCTAACCTTACTATGGGTAACTTTAGGTTAGGTTTCGCGATACGCTATTAATGAACTGCGTTTACACTCACATCTGTCTATACCCGGATAAATGGTACTAAGGGTAATTTGATGAATATAAAGTTGGTCTTATAAAAAAAAGATTACCTCATAACTATATACGTGGGTGAGTGTGTGCGCTATGTAGGCTCACTAGTTATGGAACAGTGCTGACGAAGGTGTTCGCTGCTCTGTGTATCGCATCAGATTTTTTGAGTTTAACGGAGCGCAAAGACAAGGCTATGATAGGTGAGTGTTAGTGTGTGTGTGTGTGTGCAGTGGCAGGGTTATCAGGCACTTACATTAGCATGGGAGAGAGAGAGAGAGGGAACGAGCAAGTGTTTATCCTGCAGCCTAGCCGTCGCCTAGCCCTGAATCCAAGATTGAACCGCTCGTGTAGTGTAGTAGGCACAGGAGATTGGCCGGTAGGTCGTTGTCAGTGAGATCGAGTTCAGCGTAAGGGTGTGAACTGAGAGTCCTTACTTCGGTACAACTTCTAATGTTGTGTTACTTATAATCTTGTTTTCTTAAGTATAATAAAAGAATTGAAGTCGAGATGATAGAATAATTGCCATTAGATGTGTGTATATTTTGTCTCTTATGTGATGATCTTCAAGTTGATTCGCCAGACGTAGAGCAAATGTTATTGTTCTCCAAGAAGACCTCTTCATCCGATCCATAGTTCAACCGTTCTCATTCTGAGGCCATATAGGTAAGGGATCAGGCATATGGGGGTTTGGAAAAACTCTCCTTCCTCCAGCTCTCATTCAGCTTTTATCGCTGCTAGCATGTTATCCGGGTGGCAAAGCGTTCCTGTATTGAAAATAAGTGTGATGACCTCTCCTCTTCATCCACTGATAGGTCTTTCTGGTCTTTAGATAAGCACATTGCTTCCAATTTCTGTCGCTCTACCTTTCCTTCACTTTTCTTATCTGATGGTACTATGGCTGTCCCTCCCGCGGACGAAGCAACTCTCTTTGGTTCCCGTTTCTTCGCTAACGCCATCTTCGATGACTCTAACATTCCTTCACCCTCTGATGTTTTCCTCTTCCTAATCCTATGCCCTTCCTCGCAGTCTCCTTTCGGACTGTCCGGAGAGTGCAACTGTATCTAGATACAAGCAAGGATTATGGTCCTGATGGCATCCAACCCCCGTGGACTGAATGAGTGTGTCTCAAACTTGCACTTTTGCTTGTTTGTCTGCTCCTCTTCTGTTTAAAAACCGAAACTCTTCCTTCTCCATGGAAACATGCCTTGATGCATCCCATTCGTAAGAAGGAAAACCTTTCTGACCCCTCTAACTATCGTCCTATTGCTTTGACATCTACCATTTACAAAGTCTTTGAATCCCTCCTCAACTCCCATATCCTTAGACATCTTGAATCTTACAGACTTCTCTCTGATCACCTTCCGTAAAGCGAGATCCACTGATGATACACTTCTTTCCTATCTTACTAGTGTCTGGTCATCATCCCTGAAAGATTTTGGGGAATCTTATGTAGTTGCCCTTGACATATCCAAAGCTTTTGGCAAGATGTGGCATCAGTATCTCGTCTCTGAGCTCCCCTCTTTGGCTTCTCTCCATCACTTTGCTCCTTCATATCTAGCTTCCTCTCCGGCCGATCTATTTCTGTGGTTGTTGATGGATCAGCCTCCCCCTTTCCTCCGTCAACAGTGGTGTCCCTCAAGGTTCTGTCCTGTCCCATACACTTTCTCTCCTTTTCATCAACGATTCCCTCTCTTCCACAAATAACCAAGTGCACTCATACTCGATGACTTAGCACTACATTCCTCCACATCCTTCAATTCTGCTCCTCTCACTCGACCTACATCTCGTCTCGACACAATTTCCTCAGTATAATCGGACAGGATTTTTCAGTTTGGTAGACGAAATCTTAAGTTTGTCGCCTCCAAGACCCACTTTCTCCCCACCTCTCTATCGAAAACTCTTCACTCTTCTCGTCTCTCCTTTGACAGTCATGTAATTCCATCTCTTTACTTGGTATGACTGTAACATCCACTCTTTCTTGGAGACTGCATTACGTAAATAGCTAAGTCTGCCTCTAAGAAACTACTAGCTCTGAATTCTTACCTGACAGAGTTAAGTCGAAAGCGGTCCGACTTACAGACTCTCCCCAGCTAGCTCAAAACCTTACTTGCTTCCCCTACACTGCACTATTGGTTCACTCTCCCTCTTCTATAGATATTACTTTGGTTTTTCGCTTCCGAGAGCTGGCTCATTGTGTGCCCCGTATCACTAGCTAAATCAAGCGATACCCAGCAAGCTGTTACGTCACATGATTACTGCTTGGTAGCTGGCAACTTAAGAGTAGGCACTTTTGATAACAGTTTCCCTCCGTACAACTCGAAGCTTTGGAACTCTCTTCTCCCACTTGTCTTTCCCAGTAACTTCCTCCAGAATTCGGAAATATTTTTCCTTTGTCTCTTCTTTTTAGCTTTCATTACCCTTCTCTATACTTCAGTTAAGGCTCCGCCTTGAGTTGGACTTTTGTCCATGACTGGAAGCGCCAACGTTTAGGGAAAAAATAGCCAATAAGGAAATTGATTTTATCAGTCGTTTTACACGAGCGTTTAAGGTGTTTACAACCAGGTAGGTTAGCTAGGCAAAGGGAAGCCTATCCTCCATAGAGTTCAGACCGAACATATAGCGTTTGATAATGTATCCTTCATGTCCGGCATCACCCCCCCTTTTTTTTTTCCTTCAAAAGCTTTAGGGGTCTGAGATGGTCATGTGTAATGGGAGTTCAGTGTTCGCCTCTTGCTAACCCAACCCCTGGCTCCACGACTCTCAAATGAAGTCAGGCCAAAGTCTCCTCGCTGTGGGCGAGGAGCTCCAGCAATCACAGCTGAGCTCTTCCGCCAAGGGATACAAATCTGCCACATTGTGTGACCACTTCGGGCTTTACAGAGCGAACGCGGTCGCTTTCGTTGTCTCCATGATCAGACATTGCTATTATTTTCCTTTTAACAATTCTGATTAGGATTGCGCTCATAGTGCCTATTGTGACCAATTAATTAAATGTGATTTAGCTCTTAGCGACATTTCCGGCTACCTTTGAGGAGGAATCTAGCGACGTTTACAAATACGTGTGTTGACATCAGCGTATTATCGTAAGGTTAAGATGTTTATCTACTGCCTGCCATCATCGCTTGAACCCATCAGTATCATCTGGAGCAAGTTGGTGTATAGTCTTTCTGGTGTAACGTATGTGCCCCATGAGACTTGCTAGTTGTCTTGCTCCTCATATTTGCGTGGGACGTCACACAGTCGCTGTCTGGGAGGATGTTACGGAGCAAATAATTCCTCCCAGGTGATCCCAGTGGAACGTTACGACTGCTCCCACGTAGTCGGTACTGTTCATTTCAGCTGAGGTTACCCGAACATACGAAAAAAGTCTGTAGCCAAAATAGAGTCAGTGGAGAAAGCTAAATAGATCTGCAGGCAGAGGCAAGCTACAGCACCTGAAGTTACAGGCATGAAGGAAAGTGAGTGATGGTGGGAGGAGGGGAAGAAAAACTCCATCCTGTAACGCCACATCAACGAAAACAAAGCTGTGAATTGCCCGTCTCGGCTCCCTTGAAAAGCAGATCACTTACGAGTTGTGTCTGGCTTCTCCCACCTCCCGCAGAGATGCTAAAGGACGAACACTGCCACCAAAAAAAATGATAATAGCTGAGATGTAACTCCGTTTTCATCCCCGGCAAGATCTTTGAGGATTTGCCCGTGCAAGTAAGTGAAACTGGTGGGGAAACAAACAGAAGAAGTACGGTTGGGCAACAGTCCAAGGAAGCGACTATCATATTCTTGGAAGGCGTTAATATATCTAATTCGCGGAAGATTATATTCTTTTTTCCCGTCCCTAAAACATTTTGCGACAAGGAAATACTTGAGGAAAACATCAAAGTTTCTTTGAACAGTTTCTGGTAGCTCTTGTGTTGTTCGTTTGATGAGGATTTACCCACAGATGAAATCTTCGATAGTTCCCGACGTATTTCTTATATTACTTCGATTTCACTTTTATTTCAGCATAAGAATCGTCATGCACTTGAGGTATCGAGGCAGGAAAAACATATAAAGAATAGAGATCTGTGGGAATTGTTTTTATCATTAATTTTCAAGAGGAAAGAGTGATGAGATATCTGTGAAGGCTAGGCTGTTGAGATAGTAAAGGAAGCCTAACTCTGATAGTAGGTGTTAGGGGAACTAACTGTTCGTAGTCATTACGATAATTCTGAATGGTAAACAGCTGTGTGATGGTTCTAAGGCAGTTCGTCTCGAAGTAGAAACCCTCATTTTTGTCTAGGTAACGTGGAAGATATCGAGTCTGAAGAGTGTGGGGGATAAACTTAAGGCCTCTTTCTGTAACTTGAATGGTATGATTTGTATGGCTAGGCTGCTATAACGTATGGATTTTTTTGTATGATAAAACCTACTACTACGATGAGATGAAATAGCGTCGAACATTTGGACGGTGTGGCTGGTGGCGACTGGGTAATGAAGTTTATTTAAAGAGCATGAAGCATTATTATCAACCGAGTCGAAATGACGCAGTGATTAGAAGAAAGGAGGATATAAGCTCCCATTTTCTCTCTTGTTGACCTCCTTCCAAACTCTGTGCTTATCCTTCCTGAAGTTTGCCAATACTCGCTCAACCATCTCTCATATGAGCCCTCCTCCCCCGCCCTTATCAGCCCATGGACCCCTTGTGTTTTTTGTACATTTCCCAATCAGTCGCACTCCTTCCATTAGGTTAGGTCCATTCTCTCTCTCTCTCTCTCTCTCTCTGCTGATGGGAGAACTATGTGCACTTTCATCTCCGTATATATATATATATATATATATATATATATATATATATATATATATATATATATATATATATATATATATATATTCGAGGCTGCGCTACAAGCAGAAACAAGGAAGTTATGGACTTCTGGGAGAAATTTCTCGACATGACTGAACCGCCTTTTGTTAACTGATGATACATCCTCACTGAAGGTGACCCTTCACCTGCGTTGCAACCTGAAGTGGGTGGAGTCCGGAGCATCTATCTATCTATCTATCTATCTATCTATCTATCTATCTATATATATATATATATATATATATATATATATATATATATATATATATATATATATGTACGCCGATAACCACGAAAGGGATTAAATAACATTTACGACAACATGGGAGGCTAACAAACATCCATCCTCCATTAAGGCAACAGTAACCCTGGTTATGGGGCGTGGATCACACTGTACCACTACCGTTAGGACGTCAGTGTATACCATAGATTTGGGTGATTATAGAAGAGAAGTATTCGAGGATGGGGGAGATTTAGCGGCGAAAAGAGTCACGAACGAGGAAGTCAATTGCATCACATCTTGACATTAAAGGGAGGGTGTGCGGGGGAAAAAAAATAGCTGGTGTTTGCAACCCAAGAAAGCATTTAAGCGAGTGGAGGTTGCTGGCTGTGTGGGTCTGTTGCCAGGACTGGTCGTGTCGTTGTGTATGATCAGCCTAAAGGTCTGCCCAGTAAATGTTTTATATACACTTGATGTGTTGAAGAAAATGAGAAATTCATTCGTAATCCAACTCGATTTTTTTTTCTATTTCTTATTAGTGAAGAAAAAAAGTTTCAGACATTATATTTTTGTATGTAATTTTCCCATTCGTGATTTCTTAAGTTTGTTGAGTCTTTGGGAAGAGAAGGAGGAGGAGTGAGGGACTTCATCACTCGTGGGGGCGCCCCCATCTCTTGAACCTTGCCTATCACACAAAATTAATTAATATATGACGTCAGCATTCACGATTTCATCACCTTGCCTCCCATCCCCCACCTCCCGCCCCCCCCGGTTTTCATCCTTCACACTCATACTCCAACAAAATTTTTTTTCATTTCTTTTTCTCCAACAAATTTCTTAATTTCTTGTCCTGGCCTGTGGTCGCTCTGGAGGTCTTGGCATGTCTCGAAAGAATGGTTCACCGTTGACATCATCCACTGGTTTAAAGCTTAAAAGGTTCTGATCAGATCACCACTCACTCTTCTCTCTTCCACGTTGGGCCACTAATGCCGCCTGACCTCTCTTTGGGACTCGACCATTTCCATTCTAGTACCATCCTTCTCGCCCTCCTCTGGACTTTGTGTATTACATCTCTGTGTGACTCAACCAACGTACAGTGACCAAAGCTGAGCATCTTCTAGCGTCAGCCTATAGGAAGATGTGTGAGGGAATATTGCTGAATATTTTCTCCTCCGTGAACTTGAATGTGATTCAGATATTTGCCAGTAGACAAGCTTTTCTCGTACACTGTTCTTGTACACTGGGTCTCCGGCGAAAGATTAAGTTACAGAGTCGACTCCCAAGTCCCTCTGACACCCAGATTTATGCAGCTTTCATCTCCTTTTTTGATGATAGTGTGGCATCGAATCCTTCTCATTCATCCTTCTAGCCTCATTACTTTGCATTATTAGGGTTGAAGTTGATGTGGAAAAAAAAAGAGAAGAGTTTCAGTAAGATTCAATTGTTCTGTTCGACCCTATTTATCACCTATGCAGATGTCCCCACCCTGTTGTTTTTGTTGTTGTTGTTGCTGTTTTTGTTGCTGTTGTATTGTTAAAAAAACACCCTCTCACAGATATTGTTTCGTGCAAAACCCTGCCGTTTTCTGCGCATTTTTTTGCAGGTCGTGTACACAACCGCTGGAGATAATTTTGAATATGTTGTTTGTTTACTCAGTAGACAGTGAATCGTACGTGTCGACATGTAATTTTCTCCCCGTGTATCTCTGTAGTTCGTAACGCCATCATCGAATGTTTGAAGTCATTCGTTAGGGAAAATGTAAGAGGGATATACCAATGAGGTATAGCAGTGAGGGATGAGGGGGATATCAATGAGGGGATGAAGGATATAGCAGTGAAGGGTGAAGGATATATCAGTGAGGGGGTGAGGGATATAGCAGTGAGGGGTGAGGGATATACCAGTGAAGGGTGAGGGATGTAGCAGTGAGAGAGTGAGGGGTATAGCAGTGAAGGGTGAGGGATATAGCAGTGAGGGAGTGAGGGATATAGCAGTGAAGGGTGAGGGATATAGCAGTGAGGGGGGGGTGGTGAGGGTTATATCAGTGAGATGGCAAGGGATATAGCAGTGAAAGATGAGGGAAGTAACAGTGAGTGGGTGAGGGATATAGCACTAAGAGGGTTGAGAGATATAGCAATGAGGGTTGAGGAATATAGCAGAGTAGAGTGAGAGATATAGCAGTGAAGACTGAAGGATAAATCATTGAGAAATGTAACAATGAGGTATATATTGGTGATGGGTGAGGGATATAGCACTGAGGGGTAAGGAATGTAGCAGTGAGAGGGTGCTATATCCCTCATGGAGGGGTGAGGGATATAGCAGTGAGGGATATAGTAATGAGGGATATAGCAGTGAGGGATATAGTAATGAGGGATATAGCAGTGAGGGATATAGTAATGAGGGATATAGAAATGAGGGGTGAGACACACGCACTGTTTATTATTTCGGTTAAATCAAAAACATATGATTGTATAAACAACATCTTGTTTGTTTATTGAGTGTCTTGGTGCGTTAGGGGTTGAAGAGGCTGAGTGTGTGTGTGTGTTATACACTCGAGAAGCCTTATCTCTTGAAATCTCTCTCTCTCTCTCTCTCTACACACACACACACACACACACACACACACAAATATATATATATATATATATATATATATATATATATATATATATATATATATATATATATATATATATATATATCTTTTCTTTCTTTCTTTCAAACTATTCGCCATTTCCCGCATTAGCGAGGTAGCGTTAAGAACAGAGGACTGGGCCTTGAGGGAATACCCTCACCTGGCCCAATTCTCTGTTCCTTCTTTTGGAAAATTAAAAAAAAAACGAGAGGGGAGGATTTCCAGCCCCCCGCTCCCTCCCCTTTTAGTCGCCTTCTACGACACGCAGGGAATACGTGGGAAGTATTCTTTCTCCCCTATCCCCAGGGATAATATATATATATATATATATATATATATATATATATATATATATATATATATATATATATATATATATATATATATATAAACCTAAGTAAAATGAAACATCTTAACTCTACTTCAGCAGTCTTTACTCACACATCCCTCCACCGTCAACAAACAGAACATTGACAGAACATATACACACTGAAGTAACCCGCTGAGTGCTAAACAACCACCACGCCAGACATACACCCATCTGAAACCACTCTCCCTAGACACACACGAGTCACGCTCCCGTTTACGTTCTGGTCATCATCATCCATTCCCAGCAGCACTTCAGAAACAGATTCTCACAATGCAGATCCCCCGCACCGAACACTTGCTGCTCAGTTGTCCAGCATTCTTTTCACACACACATACACTCACACACACACAAATACACCCGGTGGACGTGGACGGCCCCCTTAGCGCTTCTGGAGCCTTATTAAGACAGAAAGGATTCCTGGGGCATATATATATATATATATATATATATATATATATATATATATATATATATATACATATATATATACGAATAAAGTGCATAGAAACGCGCACCTTCATAGAACATACAAACCTCCAACAGCCAGGATCGAACCCGGGACCCCTGTGCGCGAGGCAGGAATGTTAACCGCTAGGTTAAGGCTAACACTGTTGTGATTTTAGACAGAAGTAACTATCTATCTAAAATGAAAGATCTTCTAAATGATAACACAACATATTCTAAACTTAGTTAAAAATCCCTTAGAAGCAGTTGATTCCCATTTCAATAAAGAAATGAAGTTGTTGTTGAAAGGTAACAGTTCTCTTATCAAAAGTCCGTCATCTTTGTCCTCTTCATTGCCATGTATGTATGGACTTATCAAAACACATAAACAGAATTTTCCAGCAAGACCTATAGTGAGTTCAGTAGGCTCCATCACATGTAAATTGTCAAAATGGTTAGTTTCCTTATTAAGTCCTTTAGTGGGTAAGGTATCAAATTCTAATATCATGAACAATGTAGATTTAGTCAACAAGCGAAACAATATCAATGTTAATTTTGATTTCAAACTAGTTAGCTTTGATGTTTCCTCACTTTTCACTAAAGTTCCAGTTGATGACCTTTTAGAATATTTATCTGATGTCTTGGATGATATTCATTTACCTGTTTCAAAGTCTAATTTCATTGAACTGATAAAATTGTGTATAAGAGACTGTGTATTTCAATTTAATGGAGATTATTATGCTCAAAAATTTGGTATGGCAATGGGTAACCCTCTTTCACCTGTACTAAGTAATCTTTATATGGAATTTTTTGAAACAAAATTACTAAAGGATATCTTACCTTCTAATGCAATTTGGTTTAGGTATGTAGATGATGTTCGTGTTTGGCCAACAAATGAAAATTTACAAATATTTCTCCACTCACTTAACAATTTAGTACCTTCCATCAAATTTACTGTAGAAAATGAAAATAATGGTATGTTACCATTTTTAGATTGCATGATCCATAGACAAGGAAACAAGTTTAAGTTTAGCATATACAGAAAACCCACCAATGTATGCTCATATATCCATTATTACTCATCTCAACATGACAGAGTTAAATTATTATCATTTCAATCTATGTTCCTTAGGGCATTACGTATTTGCAGTCCAGAGTTTATTGATGATGAGTTTGAGAAGATAAATTCTATTGGATCTAAGTTAAAGTACCCTAGATCTTTCATTGATAAATCCCTTAAGTTAGCAAAGAAATCATTTCATAGAGTTGAGCCCAAACCTCCCATTGACACCAAGAATCTTTTAGATCTCCCTTTTGATAATAATTTCACTTTGCTTCCCATGTTGCTTAAATCCTTTAATGTAAATGTTGCCTTTAGCAACAATAATACTATAAAGAATATCTTAATCAGGAATTCACGAGAAAATTCTCTTGGTTGCATCTATAAAGTGCCTTGTGGAAACTGTGATAAATTTTATGTTGGTCAGACTGGTAAGGATCTTTCTGTTAGACTTAAGCAACATAAATATAGTATAAGAACGGGACAAGAATCAAATGCCTTGTTTAATCATGTTAAAAACTATGATCATTGTATTGACTGGAGTAACGCCATCTCAGTTATTAACTCTAACTCTATCACCAAGAGAAATATCATTGAATCTTCTATCATTAAATACACAAAGAATTATAATCTTGATATTAGTGATGGTTTATACAAATTAGATAGCTTTATTGTTGATAAGATTTGTAAAATGATAAGTTTATGAACGCTCGTTGTATGTTTTGGACGATCACATGTTTACCAAATGGCGTCCTAGCTTCGTCTCTTCGATGGATATCAACTGTGTCTCTCCTGATGATGTGATTATTACACGAAAGTGCACTTGGGAACTTTTCGTGTTTCACTCTCCCCGTGGACTCATAGGAATATATATATATATATATATATATATATATATATATATATATATATATATATATATATATATATATATATATATAAACTTCCTCTTAGATCTCTAGCTGATGCATACATTACATCGTCACTACGATTTCGATGTGGAAAAGATGAAAAAGTCAGAGTTTGGATGTTTGTGGTTTCCATTATCGTCGAGTTTTCAATTTCTGCCGCTTGGCTTCGTCGGTTGACTTAGGGATCTCGTTTCTCGTCGTCAGGCAAGACCGGGCTCCATACGATCGCCCTGTTGAACTTAATTCTCAAGACATTCCTCACATATACGCTCAACGGCAATGTATATACGTGTGGTTATGCCTGTGGTTTGTACCCCGAGTAGAAGGAGTCTTCTGCGAGGTGATTTCGCCATTCCATTCGGCAGCTGACATGTTTTGAAGGGCTGGAGGACTGTGGGACGTAACCTTGAGCACCATGGCAGGAAGGTAAGGATCCTTGAGCACGATGGTACGACCCTTGAGCACGACTATATAACCTTTGGGTAATGATGGGATCAGGGGCTTTCATACTCACTTCCTCGCTCAAAGACAGACCGTTTGAAATCGTTGGGTCTTAAGTTATGCAAGCATTTTCTGATGAAGCGATCAAGTCGTTTGTCTACAGTGAATTCACAGTCGTTTGTTTACAATGAATTCACAGACCGTCACCGTAACGAGGGGCCGTCACATATGTATATATGGCTCCTTCGTGTTTTGACCTATTGAGATGTTACAAATGTCTTAGAAGGAGTTTGCACGGCTTATCATTTCTTTTTATTGTAAACCAGACGTAATTACCAAGACGGATCAAATCTAACCTAGCCTAGCGTACCTAAGCTAAGTTTACCTAACCTAACTTAAACAAATCGAGCCTAATCTAACCTAACTTGACGTGACTTAGACAACCAAGGTAATTTCTTAACCTAACTAGACCCTAAGTAACGTACCTTATCGTTGCTAGTACAACCTTACCTGATCACTTAACCGCCAGACCTAACCTATCAAGAAACTGATGTAATATACTAGGCTAATCTAAGCTAACTTCGCCAAACCTGACCTAACCAAACCTGACCAAACCTGACACACAACCTTATCGAACCTAAACTTATCCACCTGACACAAACTCCTTCCAAGAAATGGAAGAAGGGCCGGCTTCTTCGCCGTAGCCTACGCTTCATTGTTCTCGAGGAGTAGCTGTCAGTGGCATATGCGGCATTGTGGATGAAAGATGTGAGAAAGAGAGAGAGAGAAAAAAAAGATGAGGACAATGGTAGTGTCTGCAGGTGTTAATTTTTTTTTATAGTGTTAGACGGAGGATCTCTCACAAGATGCTGTTTCCATGAAACTTGGACATGTACGTTTCAGAGAGAATTACCTAAGTGAAACTAGTGTTATTGTGGCCCAAATGAAATTGCAAGTTCACTTTTCTTTTTATATATTTTTTTTAGTATATGTTGATGGATGAATGTAAGATCATATATTACAACGTGAATATGAAATCCTATAGGATGTTGGAATTGGAGCTCTTTTCTGATAGGGTAGTAATATTGCAAATAGGAATATATATATATATATATATATATATATATATATATATATATATATATATATATATATATATATATATCATACAAACCTCCAACAGCCAGGATCTAACCCGGGACCCCTGTGCCACAGGCGAGAATCTACCGCTAGGCTATGGGCCTAGCCTAGTCTTGGAGGGAGGGGCGAGTATGCAGTCCGAAGGGGATGAGAAGGCCTGGAAAGTGAGTCAGTTGTTCTTTGCTGATGATACAGCACTGGTAGGAGATTCGAGTGAGAAACTGCAGAAGTTGGTGACTGAAGCTGAAAAGTGTGTGAAATGAGGAAGTTAAGAGTAGATGTGAATAAAAGCAATGTTATTAGGTTTAGCATGGTTAACGTAAAGGTTAGTTCGGATGTGAGTCTGAATGGAGAGAAATTGGAATTAGTTAAGTGTTTTAGACCTGGGAGTGGACATGACAATGAATGGAACCATGGAAGCAGAAGTAAATCATAGGGTGGATGACGGAGCGAAGGTTCTGGGGGCACTGAAGAAAGTGTGGAAAGAGAGAACGTTATCTGGGAGGGCAAAAAAGGTTATATTTGATGGCATAGTAGTTACAACAATATCATGTGGATTCGAGGCATGGGCTATAGATAAAGCTGTGCGGAGGATGGGAATTTGTTGGAAATTAAATGTTTGATGACAATATGTGGTATGTAGTGGTCTGATGAAGGGTAAGAGAGATGTGTGGTAACAAAAAGAGTGTGGTGGAGAGAATTTAAGAGGATCCGCTGGAATAGTTTGGACACATGGAGAGAATGGGCGAGGAAAGGTTGACAAAGGGGATATATGTGTCAAAAGTGGAGGGGGGAAGGAGAAGTGGAAAACCAAATTGGAGATTGAAAGATAAAGTGAAAAAGCGATCGGGGCCGAAGCATGCAGGAGGGTGAAAGGTGTGCACGGGATAGAGTAAATTGGAACGATGTGGTATAGTGCTGTCGATGGACAGAACCAGAACATGTTAAGCGTCCGGGGTAAACCATGGAAAGGTATGTGTGGCCTGGTTGTGAAGAGGGAACTGTGATGCCGGTGCATTACACATGAGAGCTTAGAAAATGAATGTGACCGGAAGCAGCTTTTTTTTCTTTTCGTCTATTTCCTAGCGCTCCCTCGCTAACGCGAACTGGAATGGTGAGTAAACACAGGGGAAAGCTTTTGGTTTTTGGCTTCGCGCAGAAGCCTTGCTCAGAGAAACTGCGGAAAGCGAAACGTTGGAGGAATGAAACACAGAAGCTCTACCTTGTGTTTACTCACTACCCAACTCGCACATAATGAACACCATTTCTAGAATGATCTCAAGCCATTTCACTAAGTAACTGTGTAAAGAGAACTAGTGTCTTGAGTAGATTCACGTAGAAACGTGTATACTTAAGCTGGCCATACAACGTTGGCTGGCGTTCCGTGAGGCCGGCCCGGAATGGGACGGGGGAAACGGACCGGCTAAAACCAAACTTGCTTAGCCGAGCGATCGACCCCCATGTGCCGAGCTCTCTCTCTCTCTCTCTCTCTCTCTCTCTCTCTCTCTCTGCTGAAGTGACAACTTTATGTGCACTTCCATCTCCATAGTGACTGTCTGTGTCTTGTCATTCGTACAGAAGGGATGTGATGTCTTATAGTCATTGCGTACACTTTATGGGGCACGAAGGTTGCGACCTCAGTGCGAGTGGAGGGAGGAAGGGAAGAATTCAAAGAAAGATCTTTTTTTTTCCTCTCTCTCTTTTAGAAGGGGCATTGTATAGGGGAATAGGGAGGGGAGGTGGGTTAGCTACACGGTAGGGGAGTTTTTGTCTGTCATCCCTCAGCCAACCAGGGCCTGACCACCAGACCCGCTGGCAGGAACTGTCAAGGCGGCGCCCTTCATCCTGCACGCAACCTCACACTGCCTCCACCTCACCACCGTCTCCTACCAGACCCGCTGACGGGGGAGCTGACGGTACCACATGGTGCCTTCCTTCCCTACCACTGCCTGCTACAAGACCCGCTGACGGAGACCTGACGGTACCACATGCTGCCTTCCCTCCCTACCACCACCTGCTACCAGACCCGCTGACAGAGACCTGACGCTACCACATGCTGCCTCCTCTCCTTACCACCTCCTGTTCCCAGACCCGCTGACGGAGACCTGACTAGCGCTACCACATGCTGCCTTCCTTCCCTACCTCCGCCTGCTACCAGACCCGCTGACGGAGACCTGACTAGCGCTACCACATGCTGCCTTCCCTCCCTACCACCGCCTGCTACCAGATCTGCTGACGGGGCCATGACGCTACCATGGAGTCCCCCACACACTCCCTACCACTGCCTGATACCACACAATGTCCATTACATCCTCTTAACCTGCATGCTACCATCGACGTCTCCGTCAACCTTTTCACCCTGTCAGGATTTCTTCACACATGTCTTCCTCCTCCTCCTCCTCCTTTTCTTCCTCTCTCTCTCCTCCTCCTCCATGTCCTCGTCCTCATGTCAGGTGCCAGTAGCTTGAGCTTTAGCTGCATGCCGCTGCCTCACGCAAGCCACCAGGCTCCGTCTGCAGCCTAAGATGTGGTTATTCATCACCCAATCCTTTCACGATGATTGGGGGACTGCGTGAGTCTTACTGTCTTCGGAGAACTAACTCATCGCTTAGGGGGTTCGGGATAAACCTCGGGGTCCTTTCCGCGAAGCAGGGTCATCAGGAAGTGAGGCCGGTAACATAGATATGGACAATAATCACGGCAATTACACCTTCAGGAGTTATTAACACGACTAATTAACGGAAATACAACTTTTGGGCCACAAGCTCTTGTTTGACGTGATGAATAACAGCACCGGTTATGAGTTTTTAAAACAATCTGTTGTTAGAAAAAAAAAATTATGGTGAATTGTCAGTGACTGATCATTTTACTGCATCTATATGGATTTATCACTGCGCACTCGAGACTCGAACCCGGGACAATAAGAACGATAGGCGGACAGCTTACCACTGGGCCACCGGTTGGTCAAAACAACATCATTCTTCAGTTGGCGCTACTGCTGTAGGATCCCTGCTGGCCATCACACACACACACACACACACACACGCACACACACACACACACACACGCGCGCGCGCGCGATGGTCCAGCAGGGTGAGACAGGCCGCCCACACGCGCGGAGAGAAGATGAGTACGTGGTCTGTTCGTCTGTAAGTTAAACACTTGGGTGTAGACCAGTAGGTGTTTGGTGGAATACAGAAGCCTCCTCCTCCTCGTCCTTCTCTGCCATACCGGCAATCAGTCGCCAGAACTCTGGAGAGAAAAACGATGACGTATCCTGTGATATACGTTGAGCGGTGACGAGATGGCACACCCGTCACAGCTCGTGATGGACACACACACACACACACACATCGGTTGCACAACACGTATCTTTAACTGCGAATTCGCTCGGTAACAACCACGTATTTCAGTCAACACACACACACATCTATAAGTTACCCATAACTGTAAGATAAAGGTATGTGATCCTATTCTAGTGAAAACCCACATATGCAAGAATTAATCATATCATTTTCTTCTCGTATAAATGGCCTTATGTATGCCATTCTCTCTCTCTCTCTCTCTCTCTCTCTCTCTCTCTCTCTCTCTCTCTCTCTCTCTCTCTCTCTCTCTCTCTCTAACTCTCTCTCTCTCTCTCTCTCTCTCTCTCTCTCTTGGTATTATCATCTCATTAGCCTTCTATGATGGCTCTTTCTGTAGTCACTAATGAGAGCCTTATTCCTCTCCCAATGATTTCCCCTCTGACTAAGGTACTGGTTGGTTCGTGTGAAGTGAATGTCGTTTTTTTTCCCTTCTTCTTCTCCTTCTTCTTCTTCTTTTTCTTCTTCTTCTTCTTCTTCTTCTTCTTCTTCCTCTTCTTCTTCTTCTTCTTCTTCTTCTTCTTCTTCTTCTTCTTCTTCTTCTTCCTCTTCTTCTTCTTCTTCTTCTTCTTCTTCTTCTTCTTCTTCTTTTTACCGAGTGTGTCTATTGTTCTGACGGCGGTGGTAATTTTATAATAGGAGGTAGACTCGCTCGATGGACAGACGTCATAAGTTCATGATAAGGATTTGAATGAAATGTTCAGTACCTTGAGAATGTTTCACAGTCGTCTTTGAGGAAACAAGTGATCTCTGGGTAGAATATATAAACTCTTTTTTTTCTTTCATACTATTCGCCATTTCACGCGTTAGCGAGGTAGCGTTAACAGCAGAGGACTGAGCCTTTGAGATGGAATCCTCTCTTGGCCCCTTCTCAGCTCCTTCTTTTGGAAAATTAGAAACGAGAGGGGAGGATTTCCAGCCCCCCGGCTCTCTCCCCTTTTAGTCGCCTTCTACGACACGTAGGGAATACCCGAGAAGCATTCTTTCTCCCCTATCCACAGGGATAATGTATATATATATATATATATATATATATATATATATATATATATATATATATATATATAAAGATGATAGTTCTGCAGTTTGTGCCAAGTTTGGCGGAAACTTTTCTGTTTCGCAAGAAAAACGGATAAAATATTCCATAAATCTCAAAAGTTAACTGGGACGTCTGGTGTGTTCCGCTTGGCCACACGCTGTAACCAGAGAGACACATGACCTTTGTGAGGAATCTATGGAGACTGAGGGTTAACCGTGGCTTTCCTGTTGTCTGCTTCAGGCCATGGTAGTGCAATGGTAATATAACCCACACAACCTTGTCTTTCAGCATAACATTGAGTCATTCCACTAAGACCTCAGGTAAGCCAGCTAGTACAAGAGGAGGCAGATTGAGTTTATCTAATACGTTACTGTAGCACTGATTCAGGCAAATTTATACAACGGAACACCAGGTTGTTAATTACATAAATATCGTTTGGTGGCGCGCCTACCGTGTGCATGGACCATAAGTTATCTTTGAGGTACGGTCTTGAGATGCACGGTAAAGCTCAGCACTGGTGCTATTACTCCGTTCTTTTCGGATATTCCCTAAATACCTTAAGGCAGATGCGTCTTGTGCAGTATATCTTGCACCCATTTTAGCGGGTGTTCAAGTATGTCTCGAGTTCTTTCGTCGCTGGTGATGGGATGAAAGTAAGATGTGCGAAAACACGAATAACAAGAACATGGTGATTTGTTTGGTGAATGTATAAGGGATGAGATGGTGCACGTAGTGCAGGGTTATGGTAAGATGGAGAGGGTAACTGTAGTGAGGAGAGGCCGAGGTGAGGTGGTGGAGACGGGCTTGGCAGGAGTTCAAGCTGCTTCTCGAGACGGGCGGTGCCGCTGTCCTTCGTGAGTCCTGACGGAGGAGGGGTTCTTGGGACGTAGGGCTTCTGCCAGAAGGGAGAAGCGTCAGTCAAGAGTCGCATGATTGACCACTGCTGCTGCTGGAGAAGGCTTGACGAAGGCTTCTAGATTCTGGAGTCGCACGGTCAAGACTGCAGGCAACACCAGAGCGGTGCACTTGTCTGAGGCTTGACTGACTGACTACCTTGCCTTCAGTGATGCCCGGGTCTATAAGAGGCGGTTAGGTTAACTCATGAAGGCGGTCCTTGGAAGTTCCATGATCTTGTAGGGTGGCTGGTGAGACGAGGCGAAGCGGGCACACGATCGCATTGTAGCTGGAGACGAAGAGATACAAACACCTGGTCTTATGTGGCCAGTTAAGGTTTTAAGTCACAAGGTGTGGCATCCCTTCTGCTGATGGTCGTGTGTGACTCTCGTGAGGTCAGCTATCCGGTGAGGTATGGGGCTCTGTTCGCCCTGGGATTAAGAGATCAGGTGAGATCCCTCCCAGTCATGACGTGTCTGGCGCGGCGTCCAGGTAACTTATGTTGAATGACACAAGAATGTTGAGGGCCCGGCACCCTCAGGTCTTTTAATATCTTGTTATTACTTCACTGTACAGAGCAACCTTCACTTCTTGAGCAATTCTTCTGTTAGAGGATTTCTTTTTTTTTAAGTTTCACTTTTGTTCCCATAGAATGAATCGCTCTGTCATATTTTGTATCTGGTTTCTTCCGCTTATTCGTCTTTTAAGAGTTGGCAGTTCCTGTGCTCATCTGGGTTATTTCTAGCCTGTTGTCCTTGTTGGTACTAAACAGTTACGCTTCTTACTGAAACCTGCTGAAAGCAGACGTTGTACTGTCTTTAGGGGAAAATGTCTGTAAAGTCTGGATGGTATGGAGAAATGCCTCGCTCAAGCACTTTCGCATTTTGCCGCACGACAACTTTCGAACTCTTGGTAAGAACGGGTCTTCAAGCATAATCCATGGACAGGAGGGAGCGACCAATTCCTCCCCAAGGGTTAGAAAGTTCTGTATCTGACCACATGACATCCTGATGGGGATATTTCTTTTCCCCCTCAGTAACGGTTTCTTCCTCTTCTGGAACTGATCCTATTGTATTTCTTTGAGTCGTCAGTTTTCCCCGATGTTTCCCCTCGGTTCCATAGCATGTATCTGTCCAGCCGGGTTCTCCCTCCGCCTCTCTTGAGTACCTTAGGCCCACTGACCAGCATGGGTCGCTGACTACAATGGCCCACTAACCAGCATGGGTTGCTGACTTCCATGGGTCGGTGAAACGCCATTGGTCGCTCACTGGTGCGGCACAGTGCCTACAGTGGGTCAGTGTCCCCACCACGGGCCACGGAGCACACCCATGGGTCGTTGGCCACAGCAAGTAACACTTGCCAGCTACTCCGCCTTGCCCTGCTCACTAGGAGTCACAGGTTTCCAGTCATGAATATGGTAATGCACTTGGTAGTGTTGGGCTGAGCGGCTTGTATAAGACTCGCTTGTGTAGCTGGGTTTGTGTTGAGTTTGTTTTCTGTTTGATTTTCCTTGTGTCCAGTTGATAATGTCTTTGCCTGTGTGTGTGTGTGTGTGGTGTTTAGTTCCCAATTTCTTCAGTGGGGGAAAGGATGCTAGTGGGGCACTATGTCTCGTACCATTAAGGCTAGGAGCGCAGTGAGAGACAGGCGACGCAGCACAAAGCAGGGTGGAAATCTGTAGATACTGAAGGCAGAGGAGAGCACACATACTAGGACGCATAGCGGCACAGCAAAGGTGCAGTCCTGCGCTGTGCCCTGCGCCACAGCATAGTGGTTGTGACACAGATTTCCGCTTCACTCATGCCACGTGTCAGTCCATTCAATGGCTCTCCGATGCACATCATCAGTCTGTTGTCTGCTGAATGGAAAGTCGATCCTAGATTTTGCTTCGGAAGGATTTCGGGTGTTTGGGGCCAATTCTCTTCGTGTCTACATGTACTCACTTCTCTATACCGACTTCTTTCCATGGCTGATGTTGTCATATAGTAGCAATAAATGCTCCACTTCAGAGTCCGATTCTGAATATATATTTAAATGATATTCCAACTTAGCCATGAGCAGTACAACAGTGATATGGGTACCACACACACACACACACACACACACACGCACACATACACAAACAAACACACACACATTAGCTCTAGTCTGTGTCAGGTGTATGTGTGTGTGTGTGTGTGTGTGTGTGTGTGTGTGTGTAATTATCTATTTGCACTGTGCAAGGAGGGGGAAGGGGTCTTACACGCGTGCAGCCCCCATCTCTCAAACATTGTCTCCTCTCATGCAACTTATGAAAGTTTTGTAAGTTGTGGGACAATATTGACCATGTCCTCAGTCATTCTGTTCCATTCGCCCGCCACTCTCATACTGTATAAACACTTCTCTACACCCGTCACTCTCATACTATATAAACACTTCACTACACCCGCCACTCTCATACTATATAAACACTTCTCTACACCCGCCACTCTCATACTATATAAACACTTCTCTACACCCGTCACTCTCATACTATATAAACACTTCTCTACACCCGTCACTCTCATACTATATAAATACTTCTCTACACACGTCACTCTCATACTATATAAATACTTCTCTACGCCCGTCACTCTCATACTATATAAATACTTCTCTACACGTGTCATTCTCATACTATATAAACACTTCTCTACACCCGCCACTCTCATACTATATAAATGCTTCTCTACACCCGTCACTCTCATACTACATGAATACTTCTCTACACCCGTCACTCTCATACTATATAAATACTTCTCTACACGTGTCATTCTCATACTATATAAACACTTCTCTACACCCGCCACTCTCATACTATATAAATGCTTCTCTACACCCGTCACTCTCATACTATATAAACACTTCTCTACACCCGTCACTCTCATACTATATAAATACTTCTCTACACGTGTCATTCTCATACTATATAAACACTTCTCTACACCCGTCACTCTCATACTATATAAACACTTCTCTACACCCGTCACTCTCATACTATATAAATACTTCTCTACACGTGTCATTCTCATACTATATAAACACTTCTCTACACCCGCCACTCTCATACTATATAAATGCTTCTCTACATCCGTCACTCTCATACTACATGAATACTTCTCTACACCCGTCACTCTCATACTATATAAATACTTCTCTACACGTGTCATTCTCATACTATATAAACACTTCTCTACACCCGCCACTCTCATACTATATAAATGCTTCTCTACACCCGCCACTCTCATACTATATAAACACTTCTCTACACCCGTCACTCTCATACTATATAAATACTTCTCTACACGTGTCATTCTCATACTATATAAACACTTCTCTACGCCCGTCACTCTCATACTATATAAACACTTCTCTACACCCGTCACTCTCATACTATATAAACACTTCTCTACACCCGTCACTCTCATACTATATAAATACTTCTCTACACGTGTCATTCTCATACTATATAAACACTTCTCTACACCCGCCACTCTCATACTATATAAACACTTCTCTACACTTGATTGCTCCATCCTAACATCTCTCAAAAGAACTGTTCGCTGTTCACGTTATTGATCTCTTTTGATTCTTAAAGGCTGTGCTCAAGTCACCCCTTACTCTTCTGCCTTCCAAGATGGGCAACTTTAAAACCATCAGCTTTCCCCCTCTTACTTACCATCTTTCATTGTGTGTGTGTGTGTGTGTGTGTGTGTGTGTGTGTGTGTGTGTGTGTGTGCATTGCTTCCATGGTATGTACGTGTGTGTTTGTATCGGATGAATGTGTGTTTTTGTGCATTTTTCTGTGTTTGTCTATGTATTTGTGCACGATTGTGTCTTTGTGTTCCGTTGGTTCACTCACCTCGCATGTGTCTGCATGTGAACCCACGTTACTATGTGCCCACGTCATGTGATCTCGTCTATGTGGTCTCGTATATGTGGTCTCGTATATTTGATCTCGTATACGTGGTCTCGTATATGTGGTCTCGTATATGTGATCTCGTATACGTGGTCTGTATATGTGATCTCATGTATGTGATCTTGTATATGTGGTCTCGTATGTGTGATCTCGTATATGTAGTCTCGTATATGTGGTCTCGTATATGTGATCTCGTATATGTGGTCTCATATATGTGGTCTCGTACATGTGATCTCATATATGTGATCTCGTATATGTGATCTCGTATATGTGGTCTCGTATATGTGATCTCGTACATGTGATCTCGTCTATGTGGTCTCGTATATGTGATTCCATCAGCTAAAGCTTCGGCATCGCCCCCAAGCCATATCCGTACCGATCTGGCCCGCCATTACACGCCGTGTCCAACGGCCTCACCGTCGCCTTTGCTCGTGAGGCTAAACGCCACCTCTCTCCCTCCCTCCCTCACCTGCTGATCTTTGGCGCGTACTCCACTACCCCTCCAGCCCATGAATCCAGGATCGCCGACACAGTCAGCGGGATTTCCAGGCCAGCGACGGGGATCGGGAGACGCTTAGTAACAGGATTACCAGCGCAGTTGGCGAGATTACCACACATTCCCTCCACGAAGGTATCCGGGGAGGCGATTGTTGCTGGCGCCGCCCGCCTCTGTGGCTGGTTTAGTTCCCGCCTTCCGTGGTGGCCAGCACTATCCGCTGCGGTTGGTGGCACTGTTTCTGTCGTTGGTAACACTACTACTTCCACGATAGTTAGCACTGTTTCTGTTGTTGGTAACACTACTACTTCCACGATAGTTAGCGCTGTTTTTGTTGTTGGTAACACTACTACTTCCACGATAGTTAGCACTGTTTCTGTTGTTGGTAACACTACTTCCAGGATAGTTAGCACTGTTTTTGTTGTTGGTAACACTACTTCCACGATAGTTAGCACTGTTTTTGTTGTTGGTAACACTACTTCCACGATAGTTAGCACTGTTTTTGTTGTTGGTAACACTACTACTTCCACGATAGTTAGCACTGTTTTTGTTGTTGGTAACACTACTTCCACGATAGTTAGCACAGTTTCTGTTGTTGGTAACACTACTACTTCCACGATAGTTAGCACTGTTTTTGTCGTTGGTAACACTACTACTTCCACGATAGTTAGCACTGTTTTTGTTGTTGGTAACACTACTACTTCCACGATAGTTAGCACTGTTTTTGTTGTTGGTAACACTACTTCCACGATAGTTAGCACTGTTTTTGTTGTTGGTAACACTACTTCCACGATAGTTAGCACTGTTTTTGTTGTTGGTAACACTACTTCCACGATAGTTAGCGCTGTTTTTGTTGTTGGTAACACTACTTCCACGATAGTTAGCGCTGTTTTTGTTGTTGGTAACACTACTTCCAGGATAGTTAGCACTGTTTTTGTTGTTGGTAACACTACTTCCACGATAGTTAGCACTGTTTTTGTTGTTGGTAACACTACTTCCACGATAGTTAGCACTGTTTTTGTTGTTGGTAACACTACTTCCACGATAGTTAGCGCTGTTTTTGTTGTTGGTAACACTACTTCCACGATAGTTAGCACTGTTTTTGTTGTTGGTAACACTACTTCCAGGATAGTTAGCACTGTTTTTGTTGTTGGTAACACTACTTCCACGATAGTTAGCACTGTTTTTGTTGTTGGTAACACTACTTCCACGATAGTTAGCACTGTTTTTGTTGTTGGTAACACTACTTCCACGATAGTTAGCGCTGTTTTTGTTGTTGGTAACACTACTTCCACGATAGTTAGCACTGTTTTTGTTGTTGGTAACACTACTACTTCCACGATAGTTAGCACTGTTTTTGTTGTTGGTAACACTACTTCACGATAGTTAGCGCTGTTTTTGTTGTTGGTAACACTACTTCCACGATAGTTAGCACTGTTTCTGTTGTTGGTAACACTACTTCCACAATAGTTAGCACTGTTTTTGTTGTTGGTAACACTACTTCCACGATAGTTAGCACTGTTTCTGTTGTTGGTAACACTACTTCCACGATAGTTAGCGCTGTTTTTGTTGTTGGTAACACTACTTCCACGATAGTTAGCACTGTTTTTGTTGTTGGTAACACTACTTCCACGATAGTTAGCACTGTTTCTGTTGTTGGTAACACTACTACTTCCACGATAGTTAGCACTGTTTTTGTTGTTGGTAACACTACTACTTCCACAATAGTTAGCACTGTTTTTGTTGTTGGTAACACTACTACTTCCACGATAGTTAGCACTGTTTTTGTTGTTGGTAACACTACTTCCACGATAGTTAGCACTGTTTCTGTTGTTGGTAACACTACTACTTCCACGATAGTTAGCGCTGTTTCTGTTGTTGGTAACACTACTACTTCCACAATAGTTAGCACTGTTTTTGTTGTTGGTAACACTACTTCCACGATAGTGAACACTGTTTCTGTTGTTGGTAACACTACTTCCACGATAATTAGCACTGTTTCTGTTGTTGGTAACACTACTACTTCCACGATAGTTAGCACTGTTTCTGTTGTTGGTAACACTACTTCCACGATAATTAGCACTGTTTCTGTTGTTGGTAACACTACTTCCACGATAGTTAGCACTGTTTCTGTTGTTGGTAACACTACTTCCACGATAGTTAGCACTGTTTCTGTTGTTGGTAACACTACTTCCACGATAGTTAGCACTGTTTCTGTGATAAGTAGCGCTACCTCCACAGTTGTTAGCACTGTTTCGATGGTTGTCAGCGCTACCTCCACGGTTGTTAGCACTGTTTCTATGGTTGTTAGCATTATTTCCACAGTTGTTAGCACTGTATCTATGGTTGTTAGCATTATCTCCACAGTTGTAGCATTATCTCCACTGTATCTATGGTTGTTAGTTCTAGTTCCATGGTTGTTAGCACTGTTTCTGTGGTTGTTAGCACTACATCTGTGGTTATCAGCACCTCCTCCATGGTTGCTAGTCCTAGTTCCATGGTGGCCAACACAGCCACCACAGCTGCTAGTCCAGCCTCCATGGTTGTTATCACTGCTTGGGAGAGATTGCTAACAATACCTTGTGGATTCCGGGCACGTCCTTTCAGAGCTTTCTCAAGAATTCCAGGCCACCTACGGATTTCCGACATTAATTCTAAGATTGTCATTGCTTTCCAGGATTGTCATTGCTTTCCAGGACTGTCATTGCTTTCCAGGACTGTCATTGCTTTCCAGGATTGTCATTGCTTTCCAGGATTGCCATTGCTTTCCAGGATTGTCATTGCTTTCCAGGATTGTCATTGCTTTCCAGGATTGTCATTGCTTTCCAGGATTGCCATTGCTTTCCAGGATTGTCATTGCTTTCCAGGATTGTTCTTGCTTTCCAGGATTGTCATTGCTTTCCAGGATTGTCATTGCTTTCCAGGATTGTTCTTGCTTTCCAGGATTGTCATTGCTTTCCAGGATTGTCATTGCTTTCCAGGATTGTCATTGCTTTCCACGATTGTCATTGCTTTCCAGGATTGTCATTGCTTTCCAGGATTGTCATTGCTTCCCCGTATTGTTCTTGCTTTCCAGGATTGTCATTGCTTTCCAGGATTGTCATTGCTTTCCAGGATTGTCATTGCTTTCCATGAATTCCAGATGAGGATTGGAGGATTATCAGATCGGATATTTCACTCCACTTCTGATTCTGGAGGAATCCAAGATCTCCTTCACTGAAACTAGAATTCCCCAGTTTCATTTCTGAGTGGCTCTTGTTTCGCTGTGTGAGTTTCAGGAGTGTACGTATTTGCCAGGATGATCCTTCTGTGTCCGGTGTGGAGCCTCGGGTGTTATAAATGAACACGAAACCAGACAACGATCCATCTAATGACATGTTCCTTAGATCCTTTGAATGAAAAAATTAATAAACGATTCTTCCCATAAACTAATTAGAAATATTCTTAAATTTGGCGCTGAATCTGTAACGTTAAAAGAGCCTGTGTGTGTGTGTGTGTGTGTGTGTGTGTGTGTGTGTGTGTGTGTGTGTGTGTGTGTGTGTGCGTGTGTCATAACTTCATGATAATGACTGATAGAAAACTGAACCTTCACTACGGTGGTCAACTGTATCTTAACTATTGTGAAAACGCGTGGACTTCCTTGTGGGACTAAGTTGACTGTCTTTACCATCCTGGTTGAGCGGGATGACTGAGAGGGATGCCACAAGGTCGTGGTTGAACACGAAGTCCATCGCTCACCTTGTTGGCGTACCGTAGGGCAGTTTGTCCCGTCGCGTGAACCTTGTGAAGTGCGTGGTCTTCGTCCGGTGACACTGGCAGACTTTTAGAAGAAGCCTTTAGCACACAAATGGTCTTTATGTATTAAGTGAACTGGGTAAGTTGGTGGTGAGGGTAGAGGAGCCGAGTCTATGCCACCGGAATCCTGCTCAGAACAGATGTTATTAGGTTTCGTTTGTTTTCCAGGATCGTGTGCGTGGTTCGTCTAGCCACCTTCAGACGCCGTCGAGCGACCATCTCTTCGTCGTCTTCCACGCGTCTGACTGACAGACTGGCTGACTGACTGACTGCCATGACCTGACTGACACCGAGGTCAAGTTCCAACACCTATCTAGCCAACCAACTGCATGACCACTCGTCTTGAAACTGACCGTCTACCACCGTTCGGGCTGTGTGGTACCGTCCTATTTCCTGCCGCCATCTAAGACAACCTGACCAGTACCGCCTGACGCCTTGACTGCCACCAAGCTAACACCAGACCGCCGTGCCACTGGACTGCCGCCACCTACCAGCGTTGATCGCCTGGAAGAGGGAGGACCTTCCCTCATACACCGTCGATGGTGAGTACCACTGTGTCTCAAGTTTATGGATGGTTCTCCAGGAGGACTTTTGAAGTTATTCCTTCAACCTCCCTGCCTAACTCTTACCTCTTGTCTATCTTGCTCTTCCCTCACTCACTCTCCCTTCCTTCCTATCTTTGTTCCTCCTCCTCCTCTTCCCCTGTAGTCTCTCATTCTTACGCATTTCCTTCTACCTTTTCCTTTGGCACCTCACGATTCATATCCCTGTTTCATCTAAACCTTTTAGTCCACCTCTTCCGAATATAACCCAAGTTTTCCTTTCACTCTTCTTCTTTCCCTCTTGCGTCCCGCGACCCTCATCTTCGAAGGGTAACCCATGACTGTAGAGCGAAGAATCCCGTATTGATACTGTGGTCAACGAAGCAGATTGTTCGCTGTACACAGTCTGCCGCGGCCAGCGACAGAGCAAGGGTTGCCGGACAAGTAGCCAGTTTTCCGATCAATGGACAGAAGTTCGGTTGAAGGCGTTTCGATCCGTTTTCACTCACATAAAACGGTGTTAAGTTATGGGGAAAATGAACTAGACAAGGCAGAAGTATGTTCTAGGTTCTAGCTTCATAAAATGCTGAAAGGTGTGAGCTATTAGGGAGGGGAGGAAGGCAATTAAGACCCTCCTTGACTCGGTTCTTGGAAGTAGCTGGCCCATTCCTGTTTGTTCCCCCTGGTCTGGATTGTTCTCTTCTTAACTTTATTTGTTCAAAGACTTGATTATTTTTTATCTAATTATAGTCTAGGGCAAGGATGTGCGCTACTCCTGCTACCCTCTCTACCTGCCTTTTGAGCAATAAAGGTATTTCTAAAGCCGTAACTTGGCCTATGGTTAGGGTATACCTTTCACCACTTTCTTATAGCCATATATATATATATATATATATATATATATATATATATATATATATATATATATATATATATATATATATATATATATATATTATGATCACATTCTCCCGTGCTAACCAGGTCCCGCCAAGAATAAACGAAGAAAGGCCACATCCGCTAACATCCATTCTTTAGCTCTCATGTGTAATGCACAGAAACCACAGTTAACTATCCACATCCAGGCCCCACAGAGCTTTCCATGGTTTACCCTGGACGCTTCACATTCCCTGGTTCAGTCCATTGATAAAACGTCAACCACTGTATACCGTCCAGAAGGAAGGCTTTTGGACGGTACTTAACATGGTATGAGTGTAAATGTATAAGGGAAAGCAGGAGGAAGTTAAGAGGAAGGTACAGGGGTTGAAAATGAAGGTAAACGAGAAATGAGGTGAGAGAGTATCATTATACTTTAGGGACAATAAAAAGACTCTTTGGAAGGAGGTTGACAATGTGTGAGAAACAAAAGAACAAACAGGAACATCGGTGAAGGTGTAGTGGTAACACGTAGTGATGATGTGAGGAGGAGATGGAGTGAGCATTTTGAAGGACTATTGAATGTGTTTGATGATATGGTAGCAAATGTTGTAGGGTGCTTGGGTCGGAGTGGTCTGCGAAGTGAAAGAGTCATGGAGAGTAGTTTGCTGAAGAGAGAAGAGGTGATGAAAATCTTGCGTAGAATGAAATGTGGCAAGGCGGCTGGAGTGAATGATGCTGATGATGAATTTATTATGAAAGGGGGAGACTGTGTTGTTGATTAGTTAGGATTCTTAATGTATGTACGGATCATGGTGAAGTGCCTGAGGATTGGCGGAATGCATGTACTGTGTTACTGTATAAAGACGATATATGAAGGTAAGTGTTCAACCTACAGACGTAAAAGTTTGTTAAGTGTACTTTGTAAGTTGCATGGGAGATTATTGCTTGAGAGGTTGAAGGTATGTACAAAGCTTCAGATTGGAGAGGAAGAGTGTGGTTTTAGAAGTGGCAGAGGATGTGTGGATCAGGTGTTTGCTTTGAAGAATGTGTGTTAGAAATACTCAGAAAAACGTGAATTTGTATGTGGCATTTTTGGATCTGGAAAAGGCATATGATAGGACTGATAGAGATGTTTTGTGGAAGGTCTTAAGAATATATGGTGTGGGAGGTAAGCTGCTATCAGCAGTAAGAAGTTTTAATCAAGGATGTAAGGCATATTTACGAATAGGAAGAGAAGAAAGTGAATGTTTCTAAGCGAAGGAAGGTTTGTGGCAGGGGTGTGTGATGTCACCATGGTTGTGTTATTTGTTAATGGCTGGGGTGGTTAGGGAAGTAAATGCAAGAGTCTTGGAGAGAGGGGCGAGTATGCAGTCTATTAGGGATGAGAGGGCCTGGGAGGTTAGTCAGTTGTTGTTTGCTTGTGAAACAGCACTGATGGTAAATTCGTGTGGTAAACTGCAGAAGTTGACGACTAAGTTTGGAAGTATGTGTGAAAGGAGAAAGTTAAGAGGGAATGTGAATAATAGCAAGGTTATTTGTTTTAACAGAGTTGAGGGAAGGATTAGTAGGGGTAGGAGTTTGATTGTAGAAAAATTAGAGTTAACGGAGTATTTCAGATATCTGGGAGCGGGCATTTCAGCGACTAAGGGAGAGGGCGCAGGTTCTGGAAGAGCTGAAGAATGTGTGAAAAGAGAGAACGTTATCTCGGAAGGCATAAATGGGAATGTTTGAAGGAATAGTGGTTCCAATAGCATAGGCTATAGATAGGGTGGTGCGTAGGATGATAGATTTGTTAGAAATGAAATATTTAAGGTGGTTTGACCGAGTAAGTAATGAAAGGATAAGAGATATGTCTGATTATCAAAAAAAGATATGGCTGAGAGAGAAGAAAAGGATGTGTTGAAATGGTTTGGATGTATGGAGAGAATGAATGAGGAAAGGTTGACAAAGAGGATATACATGTCAGAAGTGGAGGGAACAAGAAGAATTGGGAAACCAAATTGGAGGTGGAAGGATGCAGTGAAAAATGATTTTGAGCAATCGGGGACTGAACACACAGGAGGGTGAACGGTGTGCACGGAATAGAGTGTATCGAAACGATGATGGTATACAGGGGTCGACCTGGTGCTACCTCGCCAACGGGGGAAACAGCGATCAAGTATGAATACATATGGACTTCGTAGTGCAGCGGTCAGCGTTTCCTGTCATGACGCATTCACAGACCACCAAGGGTTGAGAGCGAGTATAGGTTCGAACTTTGGTTGCAGTAGGCGGTCCACAGTCAATACAGCTGTTCATCCATCCTTAATGGTTGGTTGAGAAAATGGGTACCTGGCTAAGGCTAGGTTATATATATATATATATATATATATATATATATATATATATATATATATATATATATATATATATAGTATGAAAAAAAAAATATATATATATATATATATATATATATATATATATATATATATATATATATATATATATATATATATATATATATATACATATGTGGATGAGAGAGCTTGGGAAGTGAGTCAGTTGTTGTTCGCTGATGATACAGCGCTGGTGGCTGATTCATGTGAGAAACTGCACAAGCTGGTGATTGAGTTTGGTAAAGTGTGTGAAAGAAGAAAGTTAAGAGTAAATGTGAATAAGAGCAAGGTTATTAGGTACAGTAGGGTTGAGGGTCAAGTCAATTGGGAGGTGAGTTTGAATGGAGAAAAACTGGAGGAAGTGAAGTGTTTTAGATATCTGGGAGTGGATCTGGCAGCGGATGGAACCATGGAAGCGAAGTGGATCATAGGGTGGGGGAGGGGGCGAAAATTCTGGGAGCCTTGAAGAATGTGTGGAAGTCGAGAACATTATCTCGGAAAGCAAAAATGGGTATGTTTGAAGGAATAGTGGTTCCAACAATGTTGTATGGTTGCGAGGCGTGGGCTATGGATAGAGTTGTGTGCAGGAGGATGGATGTGCTGGAAATGAGATGTTTGAGGACAATGTGTGGTGTGAGGTGGTTTGATCGAGTAAGTAACGTAAGGGTAAGAGAGATGTGTGGAAATAAAAAGAGCGTGGTTCAGAGAGCAGAAGAGGGTATTTTGAAATGGTTTGGGCACATGGAGAGAATGAGTGAGGAAAGATTGACCAAGAGGATATATGTGTCGGAGGTGGAGGGAACGAGGAGAAGCGGGAGACCAAATTGGAGGTGGAAAGATGGAGTGAAAAAGATTTTGTGTGATCAGGGCCTGAACATGCAGGAGGGTGAAAGGAGGGCAAGGAATAGAGTGAATTGGAGCGATGTGGTATACCGGGGTTGACGTGCTGTCAGTGGATTGAATCAAGGCATGTGAAGCGTCTGGGGTAAACCATGGAAAGCTGTGTAGGTATGTATATTTGCGTGTGTGGACGTATGTATATACATGTGTATGGGGGTGGGTTGGGCCATTTCTTTCGTGCGCTACCTCGCAAACGCGGGAGACAGCGACAGAGCACAAAAAAAAAGAAAAATATATATATATATATATATATATATATATATATATATATATATATATATATATATATATATATATATATATATACATGTGTGTGTGTGTGTGTGTGTGTGTGTCTGTGTGTGTATGTGTGTTTGTGTGTGTGTGTGTGTGTGTTTGTGTGTGTTTGTGTGTGTGTGTGTGTGTGTGTGTGTGTGTGTCAGACTACGCAGGGGTGGGAGAAGGGCAGACAAGAGGCCGCACCTGAGACAATGCCAGGGAGACCGAACCTTGACCAGAGGGAGCCAGCACACCACCCTGGACCCAGGGACTGACATTGGTGCATGTACCAGACGGTACACGGGGACAAGACGGTACCTCACCTGCTGGACACAGGGACTGGCATTCGTGTATGTACCAGACGGTACACGGAGACAAGACGGTACCTCACCTGCTGGACACAGGGACTGGCATCGGTGCATGTACCAGACGGTACACGGAGACAAGACGGTACATCACCTGCTGGATGGCATCACACACCACCCAGTACACGGGGACAGACGGTACCGGACGCAGAGCACGATTGACTTCACGAAATATGTAGATGTGGAGTGTCTTGTGATAATAGGCGATGTTACTAGTGTTCTAATTACCTCGAAATTCATATATTTCTTTTTAATCATCTCGTATGAATAATGGGACTTTATAACATGGTTGCTACGGAGCGAGGAGGGCCAGGACAAAGGGTGAGGATGATTTTTTCAGTAGGTTGGTAGATGTGGTGTTGGGGAGGACAAGTGGCGAATGCGTAAGCGGGGTAGGTGGGGCGTGCGGTCAATACGCCCCACCAGCATCACTGCTCCCACTCTCTCTCTCTCTCTCTCTCTCTCTCTCTCTCTCTCTCTCTCTCTCTCTCTCTCTCTCTCTCTCTCTCTCTCTCTCTCCTCTCTTCTCCCCCCCCCCACCCTCATGACGTAACTTCGTATATACCAGGTAACTCCTCTTCCGTAACTCTCCCTTCACCCGAGTGTAGGAGTCCCTCATTCTCGTGGCGTAACTCAGCACGTCAGGTAACTGCCATACATGTTGGTGGTAGCTGGGGACAGAGGAGAAGTGGTCAGGTAGGTGCGTGTTGGGAAAAGTGAGTGGGGAAGATGGAGGGAAAGATGGAAAAGGGTACAAAGGAAAGGAATAGTAGAATAGCAGGTTCAAGAGCACCAAAGACAGTTACAACATTAAACACACACACACACACACTCACACACACACACACACACACACGGCCCTCCGTGATGTAATGGTTAACGTTACTGACCATGAGTCAGCACGGGCCCGTCCAGTGGAAAAGGGCCGATGTCATACCCATCTATAAGAAAGGAGACTGGGAAGAGGCACTAAACCATAGACCATTCTCCCTGACGAGTGTAGTCTGTAAGGTGCTGGAGAAGATGATCAGAAAGCAAGTGGATAACCTTTCTATAGAGGTAAAATTACCAAGCTGAAAAACAACATAATTTTCTAGAAAAGGGATGTGAAAAAATCTCTTAAAACTTCAACGAGAAAGTGAGCTCTGTCTTAGATAGAATGGAAGACTCTGTGGGTTCTTTGGATCTAGACTGCCAGAAACCTTTTCGAGTCCTTGTTAAAGTGATCTCTGTCTTAGACAAATGGAAAGACTGGGTAGATTGCTTGTATCTGGACTGCCAGAAAGCGTTTGACGCTGCGCCGCATGGGAGGCCGATTAAGAAGCTGGATTACCAGGCGAGAATAAAGGAAATCATTCCTTGATGGATAGAAGATTATTATCTTAGTGGAAGGGAGCAGAGGACGCATGGCAGATGAGCCTTCTCCTCATGGATTGAGGTCACCATCGGAGGTGCCCCAGGGTTCTGTTCTGGGACTGACACTCTTGTTGATCTACGTGATTATTGACCTCACCTGAAGGTATGGACTCCTACCTCAATATGTTTGCAGATGATGCATAGGTCATGAGGGAAGTGGAAAAGCAAGAGGGTTTATATCAACTTACAAGGGTACCTAGACAGACTTCAAAGTTAGTTTGAAATGGGGTTGATGAAGTTTAACCCCAGTAAATATAAAGTAATGGGGGTGGGTTACAGCTAAAGAAATCCTCCATGTGTCTATCATCAATCAGGAAATAAGCTGCAGGAATTTTAGTGTGAGTGAGGATTGTAAGTCTACATCGTCCCTAACAGGTTTCCAGAACCCCACCTCAAGAGAATAGTTCAGGAGTACAACTGTCTGTGCTAACCATCATTAGAATTGCATTTAATTTCACGAACAAGAAAATATCTAACAAGCTGTTCACGTCCTACATAAGGCCAAGACTAGAACATACATCTCATGTTTGGTCACCGCACTTAAAGAAGCACAGAGAGCTAATAGTGAAGGTCCAGACGGAGGACAACATACATGATATCAGTATTAAGAGAGCTGAGTTAAAGAAAAAGGCTGGGTTCTCATGTTTACCCTCCGTGGGAAATAGAAGAGTGAGGGGGTGAACTGACCACAACCTTTAAGTTTCAAGGCCAATTTGATGACACGGACAGTGATCAGTTCGAAAAAGATACAGGGATAGAGCAACCAGAGGACATAACACTGACATTAAAGTAATAACTTGAGAAAAAAAAAGATGCAAAGAAGTATTTTTATATTTCCAGAATGATGGATGAATGTAATAGACTAAATGAGGATGTGATGAAGGTAGACAACATACAGAGGTTTAAAAAAAGGATGTATTGTGGTCGAGAATGTTGAAGAGATGAACCCCAACATGTGTGAAATTCCCTCCCCCTAACGGTACAAATGGGTGGTTAGAAATGAATGAATAATTACACACACACACACTCACACACGCACACACCCACCTCTCTCTCTCTCTCTCTCTCTCTCTCTCTCTCTCTCTCTCTCTCTCTCTCTCTCTCTCTCTCTCTCTCTAAGTCTAATGTAACGTCCTGCCCATTCCTTCATCCAAGAACCAGCTGATACTTTGCGAATCTTCTCATCACTCCCCTATATTTTCTTCCTTTGTACCAGTGTCAGGTTCGACCTCGGACCCTTCCCCTGACACCACGTCCTTCCACCCTTCTGAGTGACCCTTATTTGCACCGCTCGGTTCCTCGTCGTACCCTCCTCACACACCCTCTCGTCCTTTCCCTTAGGGTAACCCTCCTCACCCCAAGCCTCTGGGTCGTCGTTGGACCCTCCTTGAAGCACCCAGTCCTCAGACCACGTTGGATGTGTCACAGTCCACTCCGGCGAACTGGGACACACACACAGACCTCCATGTTGCTTACCGTCTCTCTCCTCGCTCCCTCTTTCGGACCCGCAGGAGTTAACACGGCGACGCTGGTGACCTGAGACACACACACACACTCTCTCTCTCTCTCTCTCTCTCTCTCTCTCTCTCTCTCTCTCTCTCTCTCTCTCTCTCTCTCTCTCTCTCTCCCTCCTTGTGCTGAGAGCCTCATCTGTTTGGAATGTCACAGATGGGCGGTAAAAGATCGCCATCATTCATCACCCTTCATTTCCAAGCAGTTGACTGTGTGTGTGTGTGTGTGAGTGTGTGTGTGTGTGTGTGTGTGTGTGTGTGTGTGTGTGTGTGAAATAAGTTTTCCCAGTTTTTTCACAGCATCAACTCTTGTTCGTTCTATCAATTCATTCTTTTTCTTCTGATTAACGTACGTCGACTTGTCTGGAATTTGATGACGTGTGGACTATCGTTTATATGGCTATGACCGAATGTCTTTCATGGCTGAGATTGATTATGTCTTATTTCCTCTTTTAAGACTCCGTTTGCGTCTTTCTGCCGTGTCCTCTCAAGCCGTGGTTTATATCATCTTTCTTCTGTCCATCTTGGCTAGGTCAACATGCATTCTACACTCTTTGCCTCCCTTGGTCACCGCGTTCTGTCTCTTGGTCCACGAGAGATCACCTGTCCCTCATGTGATGTGGTAACTTGCGCTGAATTGGTACGACTGTCATTATTGCCACACTTTCAATACATCTGTTACGAGCATTTTTTTCCCTTATCTTTTTTTTTACGGTCTCATTCTGTGGCAGACATTCGAATGAAATCGTTTTAAAGTTAATCTGTTTATGATGTTACATGCTTTGTCCAGAACGACTTCCCCTAACATATGAATAAATAAGTAAATAAATAAATAAATGAATATATATATATATATATATATATATATATATATATATATATATATATATATATATATATATATATATATATATATATATATGTATGTGTGTTAAGTTCCCAAGTGCACTTTCGTGTATTGAATCACATCGTCAGGGGAGATACAAGAATGAGACAGAAGACGTAGAACAGTCTGTGGATATACAAGGAAGAGACGTAGCTAAGACGCCATTGGTAAACAAGCGTTACCGGATGGTGGAGTTCGGGTTGGCGGTGTTTGGATCTGGCATTATGCCTGTGGAAGTGGAAAATAATTGCATGTTACCATTTCTAGATGGCATGATCCATAGGGATAGAAACATGTTTAAGTTTAGCATATACAGAAAACCCACCAATGTCTGATCATTCATGCATTATTACCCAGCTCAGCATGACAGAGTTAAACTACTATCATTCCAGTCGATTTTCTTTAGGGCATTACGTATAAGCAGTCGGGAATCTATTGATGTTATTGATGATGAGTTTGAGAAGATATATTCTATTGAACCCAAGTTAAAGCATCCTAGATCTTTCATTGATAAATCCCTTAAGTTGGCAAAGAAATCATTATATAGAGTTAAACCCAGACCTCCCCTTGACACCAAGAATCTTTTGATTCTCCCTTTTAGTACTGATTTTACATTACTTCCCAGGTTGCTTAAATCCTTTAATGTAAATGTAACCTTCAACAATAACAATACTATAAAGAATATCTTTCTCAAAATCTCATCAGAAAATTCTGCGGGCTGTGTTTACAGAATCCCTTGTAAAAGCTGTAATATGTTTTATGCTGAGCAGACTGGTAAGGATTTTTATGTTCTACTTAAGCAACATGAATATAGCTTAAGAACAGGGCAAGAATCAAATACCTTGTTTAATCATGTTAAAGATCATGACCATTGTATTGACTGGAGTAACTCTGATTCAGTTATTGACTGTAACTCCTTTACCACGGGAAATGTTACTGAATCATCTATTTCTGAATATACATAGAATTGTATCATTGATGTTCGTGAAGGTCTATACAAACTGGATAGCTTTGTTGACAGTTCTCTTTTTTTCTGTCCCATAATAATTGTATGACAGGCATGATGCCAGACCCGAACACCACCATCCAGTAACGCTTTGTTTACCAACAGCGTCTTAGCTACGTCTCTTCCACATATATCAATTGACTGTTCTACGTCGTCCATCTCATTCTTGCAACATCCCTGACGATGTGATCATTACACGAAAGTGCACTTGGGAACTTATCGTGTTTCATTTTCCTCGTGGTTATCAGCATATACTAGATCACGAGCACCACCGTGATCTCTTGCAGAGAGAGAGAGAGAGAGAGAGAGAGAGAGAGAGAGAGAGAGAGAGAGAGAGAGAGAGAGTCAGTCAGTGCAGAACGACATCTCACCACCACCACCACTCCCTCCTATCATGGCTCGAAGTTTACTTTTACGTGTCGGTTTTACGATCGACAAAAAGCACCTGACCTGCCAGGGAGGTGGACCAAATGCCACCATCGTTTGGGAGATGTGTGTGTGTGTGTGTGTGTGTGTGTGCGTGTGTGTGTGTGTGTGTGTGTGTGTGTGTGTGTGTGTGTGGAGGATGAAGCTGTAACCCCGCAGGACCAGCTGCAATTACTACTGCTTTTGCAGTACGTCTCTGCTGCCATATCTGGTGTGTCTATATGGTACTGTCTCCTCTACCAGTTATCAGAGTGTCTGTTGGTCCCTCGCCTTTGTTCAGCTTTTCTTATCCTATAGTGTATGTATATATATATATATATATATATATATATATATATATATATATATATATATATATATATATATATATATATCAAACGCGGCTAATGAAGATGATCGTGTATTGATTGATAATTGCCCTTTGATGTGAACAGCAGGTGAGCTACCATTGGGAAACTTCCTACAAACTGTTGAAGCGTTTACACACACACACACACAGAGAGAGAGAGAGAGAGAGAGAGAGAGAGAGAGAGAGAGAGAGAGAGAGAGAGAGAGAGAGAGAGAGAGAGAGAAGCCTGCGACGGGATCTCTTTCAAAATGCATGGCGAGCGCGTAGTCCTCACCGCAGGAAATATATATATATATATATATATATATATATATATATATACAGAGAGAGAGAGAGAGAGAGAGAGAGAGAGAGAGAGAGAGAGAGAGAGAGAGAGAGAGAGAGAGAGAGAGAGAGTTTCGAAGAACGAGTTGTTTGTGTGAGCTGACGGTTTTTTCCTTTCATGTGTTATGTATGAGATGGCGAGATTGTATGTTTTGTGATGTGAGAGCCACCAGCCCACGCGTGGGTGTGGTAGATAGAACTGACAGCAACGTGGGGGTCAGAAAGTGGCACATGACAGCCACTGAAGTGCTGTTGACCCATTAGGTAGCCGTCACTAACTTTCAGGTGTGACAGCCAGGTGGGCGTTGATGACGTAAACCTGCATGGAATTGAACAGGATAGAATGAAAAGGGAAAATTCGTCTGTATGATATTGCTACATTATCCCAACGTCTTTTGCTGCGCAGCAATATGTTCTTAGGCTCTGAAAAGAGGAGAAGGAATTAATATATATCTATATTTGTTTTTTCCCCTTGTCTTCATGCAGTAGATACCTGAAAAAGAAATGTCTAAATGAACTTTGTATGTATTTGTATATATTTTTTTTTTTTTTGCCTTTACATCCCATTTGTTTTGCAAAGAACCATTTTCCCAAGTCAGTGTTACCTCCGTCTGTTATATTTGTGTTCCATTTGTTCAAGCCTTTTTTTAATTTATGATGTGATTTACTGATTTTATTCTGAATTCTAAAAACTATATTATGAGGCCATCGCGAAGTCTACGCTCTTTAAGAGATCGAATCTCTTTGCCTTTCTTCAGACGTCAGATTTCTCGAATTGGAATCAGTTTTGTCGCTCGTCTTTGTACTTGTTCAAAACTTTTCCTCGACTCTCTTGTTGTCTGGGGAGCGGAATCGGACTGCATGTTCAAAGTGGGGTTATACTTGGCAACAAAAAGGATCGGGGTCGTTTCTGGTGTTCTGTAGGCGATGTTTGTATTTATGAAGTCTAGTCATGTTTCCAACTTAATTTTACGACTCTCATTACTATATTTCTGATTATCACTCGTAACAACTCAAGATCCCTCTCTTCGTAGACTATAGTTTGGGGATTTCCAAAAAAACTATGATCATAACAGTGTTGAATATTCGTAACTCCAAGGGGCATTCAACTCTCCAATTGCCAAGAATAATTATTACCTGCCATTTGACTGACCATTCTTATGGTTTAAGATTTCTTTGAATTGAAGATCTCTCTCAGAATTATTTCACATCCCTGTCCATTCACAAGATATAACCTCTAGTTCTGTATCGTTCATAGATCTGAAGTTCTTTGATGGGAAACCCCAAGATCATTAATATATACATTACATATATATATATATATATATATATATATATATATATATATATATATATATATATATATATATATATAATATATATATATATATTCCTATGAGTCCACGGGGAAAATGAAACACGAAAAGTTCCCAAGTGCACTTTCGTGTAATAATCACATCATCAGGGGAGACACAAGAGAGAAATATAACAGTCAGTTGATATACATCGAAGAGACGCAGCTAGGACGCTATTTGGTAAACATGTGATTGTCCAAAACATCCGAGTCTCACTTGTCGTGGATGATATTGAAAAGATCTGGTAAATTTGTTAGACAACAGCTTTTCGTTGTGGAGGCCATGATGGTTCTGTTGTTTGATATTGTGATCTGGAGATGTCACAGTTTTGCGTCATTATCATTTCCTCCATCATCTTAGTTAGACCTGACCTAAGGCAAATTGGGACGTAAGTCGAGACAAGTTCGTACTTCCTTTCTTATCATAAAGGTGATCTTAGCCAGTTATCAGTTATCTGTGAAATCTTTTCGTTATGGAATATTCGTTATGATATTCATTGTGCGATATTTGTCTTCGCAAGGAAGCACTCCCATACATGAATACCTGCAGCTTCAAACTGACAGAGACAAACTGATGGTCAAATGAACTTTGATATTGATAAAGGCACAGTTTCACATCTCGATCGTAAACACGAAAAGGCAAGCTGCAGTGTGATTTCTGCTGAAGTGTGAAAGGTAAATGAATAAAAAAAAGACTTGGGGATAAGAATCTATGGTGACCTAACAATTACGTAAGCATTGCATAGAAGCAATGCAGAACGAGCAAAATTCTTGGATTTAGAGGTAGGTCCTTTGAATATAAGTCCAAATGATCTTCCTTATATCTTTTTTTTTTTTTCTACAGTACACTGGTTCGTCCCTTCCGTGATTATTGCGTTCAGTTTTGGTCATCCTACACATAAAAAGTCATAGACAGAATAGCGAGAATGCAACGTCGAGATACCAAGATGTTTCCCGAACTGGGAAGCAAATCCTATGAGAAGCGACTTGAATCCATTTAGCATAGAAAAGTGAAGGAACACTTGATCGAATACAAGGACTCATAATGATCAAAGACTCAGATATAACCTTCATCTATCAAGTTACTCGAGACTTAAGTTGTCTGATTTCACTCGTAGTAATGGATATATATATATATATATATATATATATATATATATATATATATATATATATATATATATATATATATATATATATATATATATACATATATATATATAAAACGTATGGACAAAGTTTTACCTCGAATGATGTGAAGTCCTTTTTCTTCTTTAACAGGACTGTTACCATGTGGGATGACGCTAAGTTGGTAGACCGTGGAGTGTTGTACCATCTAGGGTGGTTGAAAACTCTGCTATGATAGATATATTCAAGAATAGATTTAACTACTTTTTCACTTCAGGTGTAGCTCTTATTGGCGCCTTCTTAATCCCATTGTCAGCTTGCAGGTTCTTCTCTTTGAATTATCTCTTCGTATCCTAACTCCTGCCACAGTAGTCTGTGAGTTTCTGATCTTCTCCACTATCACAAACAGCCTCGGAAGGATCCAGTGGTCTATTGCCGTTTGAATTCCTTTTGTAGTCATATGTACTTAGCGTCTGATCATCCTCAGAAATCTCTTCGGTTGAGGTTTTCAGGACCAGCCGATATGTTTTGGGTTGAGGAAATCTCTCGTATTTTCCTCAATCATATCGCATAAATGTGGGCATTGCGTGAGTACGAGACAATCTACGAGAGAGAGAGAGAGAGAGAGAGAGAGAGAGAGAGAGAGAGAGAGAGAGAGAGAGAGAGAGAGAGAGAGAGAGAGAGAGAACTCTCTCCGACTGGCAACGCTTGAAGATCAGTTGTGAGTGGTAGCGCTGACTCGGAAAGGGTAATTCTCAAGGCATTATATCGTAAAGATAACTGTTATCGCCTCTGGCTCGAACCTAAAGGGAAGATGTGATGTCCGGGTGAAGACGTCCATCACGAGACCTGTGTAGGGTGTAACAGCGGGATCAATAATGTTTACTTCCCTGTAAAGGCCCGTGATGGAAGCCTTCTGGGTTCAGGACAATGGCAGGATGTTTAGCTCGTGATATCGGGGCCGTGCCAGATCTCTCACCTGGGTGTCTGTATGGAGCTGGTCCCAGGCGCTTGGATAATGTATGGCGACGCTGTGTCTCAACTCCCAAATATACAGTGGCTATTGAGGAAGGCGATGACGATCGAATATGTTGCGGTATCACAGTACACGCCCCTTACCCCTGACGGAGCTCGAATATGTTCGTGGTTTAAGCTTTTTTTTTTTCTAAACAAGAATAAATGAGTAGTCCGCCCTCTTGACCAAATCCTGAGGATTTCTGCTGATGCAGGAGTTTCCCCCCTCCTCCTCCTGGTGTAGACGAAGGAGGAGGTGGTACAGGCAAGTCCTCTGCCACTGCGGCCGCGCCCCGTACCCCCACCTCCACTGCTGTTATCACCAGAAGCAATTACCCTGATCACGTAACCCTATCCTGGCGGCCAACAACATTGCGGGTTATCATCACGTCTCTTGGCGGAGGCAAGCAAACACCTGCAGTGATATCGATTGTGTGTGTGTGTGTGTGTGTGTGTGTGTGTGTGTGTGTGTCACTGTGTTGTATCCCCTCACCAACACTAGAGGCAACCATAGTGATTCTGTTTCACCCTTTCTCTCTTTCTTCTCAACCTTACACACACACACACACACACACTTCACCCCTCTGTCTACGGAAACCCAGCAGCAGCAGACAGAATGTTAGCTAGAGGAACAGTCAGTCGATCTTTGGCCTCATACGACCTGAGGAGGAGGAGGAGGAGGAGGAGGAGAAGGAGGAGGAGTTTGAGGAGGAGGAGAAGGAGGAGGAGTTTGAGGAGGAGGAGGAGGAGGAGGCACCGGACGCCTTTTCAGAACCGTGTAGCGCTCTTCCCCTTCCCCAAGACGATGACTGAAGTCCTAAAAGATATGAGCTTGAACTTACGAAGTGTTGTGAGGTAGATGCCAGCTAGTTGCCAGCGAAGTAATCCGTGAGGGAATGGAATGAATACGGCTGGTCAAAAGCTAATCCCTTCATCAGAGTGTGAGGGTGGTTGGTGCACTGTGGAAGACCAGCAAGAGTTGAACAGGGTAAGATTGTAGAAGCGTTGTGGTTGGGTCGGGTTTGTGAATGGGTGTGTGCAGCGGCAGAGCGAGAAAGAGAGAGAGAGAGAGAGAGAGAGAGAGAGAGAGAGAGAGAGAGAGAGAGAGAGAGAGAGAGAGAGAGAGGACTCGTGTGTGTGTGTGTGTGTGTGTGTGTGTGTGTGGCGGTGCGCGCCTCCTGCCAACTCTTGCCCGGTAATTCTTCTGATGCACTTCCTGGAGGGGCAGGTCAGTGGCTCATGGCACCAGGTGGCCCGTAACTCCTGGTGCCAGCCGCTCACACCGCCTCATGACGCCTCCTTGCCCTGTGAGTCATCCTTGCCCGCTGGTGGGTCATAGGGAGGGTGGTGTCCACGCTGAATGTGGCGTGATATATTGTTTCCTTTTTTTTGTCTTTTTTTCCTTTTTTGGTTGAGTCTCTTGGCTAGTACGTGCCTCTTTAGTATCATCTGCGACCTGCTCTTTTCTTAGGGCCGGCTCTCGCGAGCCTCAAACCCTCGCCTTAGCATTACTTCTGCAGGATATGATCCATGTACCTTGCCAGGGACTTTGAGTCCAGGCCGTCTCTTGGACTGTAGTGTGTCACCGTAACCAGAAGGGATATTTGGGGTGCTGCACTTTCGACCCTTTGGGCTGGAGCGAGGCATAACGCTGGTTGTGGTATTAATCTGCCAGCAGGTGGCGAGGGAGGATGGCTCTGTGCCACTTATATAGGTCTCGTCTGGCTCTTGTGCCCTGGTGGTGGTGGTTGGTTGGAGGGGCAGGAGGAGGAGGAGGAGGTGGTGGTGGTCTCCAGCATGTGTGTCAGCCTGAGATAGACTGGGAAGAGTTCAGATGGAACATGGAACCTGATGCTGGAAACGACCAGCCAACGCGGCGCAGTTCCCTCCCCTGCCCTCCTCCCCCGCCGTGTCTGTGCAGTGTTGCTGCCCCGGATGTTCGTAGGGGGTCCTGCAGGCACAGGGGCGTCTCATATATTGCGTCATCCTCTGGGTATATAGGAGGAGGGCTGTGTCGCCCCCTGGTTAGAGCGGTGTGTATGGCTGGAAGGGTTGGGTGGTGGGAATATGATGGGTGTGTTGTGGAGGTGGAGACGGTGGATAAGGTGGAGGTGTATGGAGCGTGCGCGAGCCGGGCCACAGGAGGAACAGCAGGGCTGGGCGGGTGGCGGCTATCAGTTCAGTAGTGAGAGGCCGACCCCGCGCGGACCCCCTGATTGTTGTTGCTGCTGCTGCTGCCGCTGCTCTTGGCCCGTGTGGCACTGGGTCTCTATTGGCCGCCTGGCTGCTCTCCTGGCGCAGCAGCGTGCCCATGCCAGGTGCTGCTAACCACCCATGACACGTGCCACTGTAGTCTTAGTGCCGCTGTAACCCGTGGGGGGCGGGTGGTGGCGTGCGGTGGGCTGTGGGCGGCCTTAGTGTAGCGGCTGGGGACTGCCCCGTAGTGTAGTGAGTGCCGGGGATGGAGTGCCACACGTGATAACGCTCGTGTCATCACAGATAACAAGCACCCACCTCAGCTCAGCCAGGTAGCGGGCGGGGACACATAAGAAACTGGAAGTGCGGGGGTGCTGCTGGCTGGCTTCACCAGTGCCGCCACCCACCAGCCAGAGCCTTCAGGTGGCACGCCACTCACCCATCGTCTCCCTTTGGAGCAACGCACACCCCGGGAACACATCTGGAATGCTGAGTTAGCGTCCTGGTTGTGTGGTAGTGACGGAGCTGCGCCCTGGACTCGTCTGTTCCTCAACATGTGTCTGGTAAGACGTGTCCTTTACCCTCTGCTTGCATTGTCTTCGCAAGCACGCAAGCTGTGTGTGTGTGTGTGTGTGTGTGTGTGTGTGTGTGTGTGTGTGTGGCAGCAGCAGCAGCAGCAGCCTGGACCCTTCTGTCAAATGTTGCCTTCCCTCTTCCACTTGCCCTCGTCACCGGACCCTATCTTACTTCTGCTCATGAATTAAACCTTTATCTCGCTTGCAGACGCTGCTGCTCACCCTCGAGCCTTCATCACCTCAACCTGTCCGTGACCTCAGAACACCCCCACTCCCCCCCCCCCCCCCAACCCGTCTGGCATGCGTATTGTCCAAAACTGAAGGACATGTATCCTCCCCTCCCCCCCCCCCGAACCACCACCACCCTGCTGCTCAACCCCATCGATTCACCGCTTAGAAAAGAGCATCTGGCCTCCCAGCAGCCGCGGTCGCTCGCGCTGGGAGGCCAATCCAGGTTCTCTCTCCACCATCCCAAGCTGCTGTACATGACGCCAACCCCCTTACACACTATGGATGCTTGTCTCTATAGTATAATCACTGTCGTAACAAGTGGTCACGAAGAGGATGGAGAGGAGGATCAAACACTCTTAGGAGGAGGAGGAGGAGGGGAAAAACGAGACGCGTATTTCTTTATTGTTTTCAGCCGTTCTTTCGACCACTTTCCTTTGTTACCTTCGTCTGTGGCCCCAACTACCTCCCTCCCCACCTGTAGGATGGAGCAACGTTGCCGACCCGCGCTTCCGTCGGGGACAAGAGCTTTAACATGCCTGTTAATTTCATGTTGTGCGTTGAAGAGAGGAAGGAAATGTCCACGAGATCTGCTGCGGGTACAGCTGTAGCGGGAAAACATGTCCTCCAGGGTGTGTGTGGGGGTATGGCTTCGTTGTGAGGGCAAAGTTTCACGATCTCTTACCCGGCTGTGTTGTCTACAGGGGCCACCGTTTTCTTTATCCACAGGTGCCGAGATTGTCTGGATGGTTTCTCATTACTGTAGCCTCTTTCCCCCCTCCCTCCTTCCCTCCCTCCCTCCCTCCCTCACAACTACCCATCACCAGCGCTTCCTTACCATCACTAGTCTCCCTCGTTCACTATCACCCCAACCGTCGTCCAGTATTCCCCTTCTTCCCTTTCTTCACCATCACCCTGATAACGCCATTACTATTTCTCACCACATGCGCATCCTTCCCCTTCATCTTAACATCACCATTCTTCAACCATCACTCGTATCCTTCATCATCGCCATGTTATCCATCGCCATCTTTCACTATCCATCCTTTTCCTTCCACCATCACCTTAATCAAAAATCTTTATCACTCTATTTCACCATCAAAACGACATCTCCATCACCATCCTCCGCCACAATGCCCCTTCATGATCTTCCTCTTTCACTATCATCTTCCTCTCACATCATCCCAAAGATCACTATCTTTTTTTTTTTCAGAGTTCCACGTCTCCATCTCCTTTCCCTCACTGTCACTCCTTCCTCATCACTGTAGAACTCCTTCACCCAACCTCACCATCAGGCGTTCTCCCATCACCATCACCGTCACTCGCATCATACCTCACCAATACCACTTTCCTCACAAATCGCTTCACATCATGACCTCACCATCGCCCCTCCCTCACTATCACCTCTCTCTCATCATCATCACCCCCTACCCTCCTCCCTCACCATCATCCCTCTCTCATCATCACACCATCCTGACACCGTCACTCCTCCCTCACTAACAGCCCTCTGGTCACCATCAACCCTACCTCACCCTCAACCCCTCTTTCACCATCGCCACTCCTTCACCATCATCCCTCCCCCACCACCACAACCACCTCCTCACCATCACCATCTCCCCAGCTCTCACCGTCGTCGCTCCTCCACCAGTCTCCAACATTCGTGATCTCCACCGCTCCTCTCCGTCCTCACCCTCACTCATTCTCCGACAACTGCCTCCGCTGAAGGTGGTGGCTGCTGGCTCTCCACTTGCCATGGGATCGTACGCAAGGGAACGAAGGTGTCTGGATGTGAGCCACTGAACCCTTTCCTCTTCTGTTTCTTGCGCTACCTTCCTGACGGAGGAAACGGCGAAGGAATATATATATATATATATATATATATATATATATATATATATATATATATATATATATATATATATATATATACATATATATGTGTGTGTGTGTGTGTGTGTGTGTGTGTGTGTGTATGTGTGTGTGTGTGTGTGTGTGTGTGTGTGTGTGTGTGTTGTACCGATTCACATATTTCTCTGCATTATCAATGTTATGATCGCTATTATTTGTGGTATTTCTACTATTATTGTGACTGTACCTATTATGTTACCCCAGGGCCTCTTTAATGAGGCTCCTGCAGCTTAAAGGCTGCGCTTCACGCAGGAGCTGGGTAAGATAGACTCCTTGTGGGCCAGAAAGTCCTCGACGTCGTTATTCTCTTTTCCATCCATTCAACGCCTCATTGAAGGTGACCTACGGAGTCTACTAACACATCTATCCATATATATATATATATATATATATATATATATATATATATATATATATATATATATATATATATATATTTCTTTCATACTATTCGCCAATTCCCGCGTTAGCGAGGTAGCGTTAAGAACAGAGGACTGGGTCTTTGAGGGAATATCCTCACCTGGCCCCCTTGTCTGTTCCTTCTTTTGGATATATATATATATATATATATATATATATATATATATATATATATATATATATATATATATATATATATATATATATATATATATATATACATATATATAACAACCCAAGGACCCTTTATTGAGACAACTGGAGCTTCATGGCTGCGCTCCAATTAGGAGCATGGAGCAGGAAACTGATTGATCCCTTTGGAGCGGGAAGTTCCAAGTCGAAGTTGTATTCCTTTTCGTCGTCTGGCGATGATGCAACATCGCTAACGTCGATATTTCACTGGAAATGCAACCACATGTAGACACTATACTAGTTCCAGACAGCCCTGAGCCTAGCCTGAGTCAATTTGGAGGTCAGGTCAAAGAAAATCTTCACTACACCCTTCTCTTCTCCTAGATTCATCTTCACTATGTCCTTGACATACCCAACTGGGTATAAACCCTATGGGTCGGCTCAAAGGCAGTCTCCGCTATACCCTCATCTTCACTATATAGCTTGTCATTTACATTTGGCGTGAATCTTACTGGTCAGGACAAAAGCCATCTTCACTACACTCTCATCTACATTACGTTATCTAGTCTCTTTGGGTCTTTATTTGACCCTTAAAGCCATCTTCACTGTACCCTCATCTTTACTAAACCTTGATTAATGCAGTCATATTTTCTTTACACTTATCTTTATTACACCATCGTCTTTACTACACCATCATCTTCACTACTCCTTCATCTTCACTGCACTATTATTTTCATTATGCTTTCGTGACCCTCATCTTTACCAGGTACTTATATTCAACATACTCGTTGTCACTACACCCTTGTCTTCACAACACTTTCAAATTCACTACAGCCTCATTTTCAATTTACAGTTTTTTCTTTTCACCCTTTAACTTAATTTCATCCTCATTTGTGAGATATGGAGCAGTGCTTTGGGGAAAAGAGAAGTGGTGTTGAAAGTCTTGCATAAGATGAAGTATGACAAGGCAACTGGAATGGGTGGTATTGTACTCGATTCTCTCGAAAAGGTGACGTCGTTGATTAATTAATTAGCATTTTTAACGACTGTTTGGCTCAAGGAATGGTGCCTAGGGATATAGGTGGACCGCCTTTGTAGAGATACTGTATAAAGACAAAGGGGAGCAAAAGTAAAATGTTCAAGTTGTAGAGGTATCTGCTGAGTGTACATTGTAAGCTGAGTAGAAGAGTGATGATTGAGTGGGTGGTGGCATGTACAGGATTCAGAAGTAGGAGGTGATCTGAGGAATAGGTGTCTGCTTAGAAAAAAAAAAATCTGTATGAGACATACTTCGAGAAACAGATGGGCAACTGCCTTGGACTCCCTTTCACCTAAACCTCACCATAACTAAACACCAACCCCAAGTAAACACAAGAAGCACTACTAAGCATTTTTTTTATGTTGAAGGCTCCAGTCACGGACGAAAGTCCACATAAAGGCTAGGTCTTAATTGAAATATAGAGAATTAGGAAACGAAAAAAGAAAAGACGAGGGAAAGTGTTTACGAATTTTTGAGAAAGTGCCAGGTCAGATTTATTGGGAAAGACATTGGAAGGTAGAGAGTTCCAAAGCTTCGACGTGTGGGGAATGAAGAAGGTATCAAAACGGCCCACCCTTGAAGAGCGGATGGCCACACGATGATCATGTGACGCAGCAGCTTGCCGAGTATTGTGTGGTCTAGCTAGTGGTGGGGGCATACAAACAGCCAGCTCTCGGGAGCAAAAATATATTCAGATTCTTCTTTCCGAAACAAAACAAAAAAAGACTGACAACACACATATAGAGATGACACGATTAGCACTAAGAAACCACCCTCTAGCGCGGTCTTTAAATTCTAACCCACTAGACAAACCCACTTGAAACTACACTCTCCAGACACATACGAGTGACACTTTCTCCTCCGCGCTCTGGACACCACTCCTCTTTAGAACACTGCAAACACAGACTCATCATATCACGGAACCCGTCATTCTCAAGATATTAGATCCATGATGAAAACATTGAACCCTTGCCCCTGAAATTTCCTGCTCTCACGTCATACAGACCCGCCCATGGACGTGGCCAGCCTCCATGTGTACTGTGGGACCTCCATAGTTGGGTTTCCCACGGGTGAGTATGACTTGGTGTATATTAGGAATATTTCTCTTCAAGTATGCATATTTCCTGAAAGGTATTCACTTAGGCACATTTTTCGGCATTTTTCAGGGAGATGAACGTAGAAAACGTCCCCCATAGCTCTCTATTATAGGATGTTTTACGTACGACACTTTTTTTACTTTGCATTATCTTCTGGTGATATGGAAATACAGGTTACACAGTCATACGCTAACATTATAGTGTTAGGGGGTCTAACTATTGTTTGACAATAGTCGTTATGGGAGGAGATGAAACTGTGTTGTGGAGGCAGACTGAAGGGAAAAGGGACAAAGGATGGACGGCTGAATATCCAAAGATAAGAAAAGGAAATACAAGGGAAATGGAAAGCAGATATTCTACAACCTTCGTCTTTTTTTGTTTGGAATGTTGCTACTTGCGTTACTGGGTCAGGTGAGCGTGCAGTGTGGATGGTACTTTCTGTTACGTGAGTCACTGCTGGTAAGTCTCATGGCAGGTGAGTCTTTGGGGAAAGGGTAATGCATGGGGATAGAGTCGTGTGTTGCTCAGCTCGGGGTGAGGATGATGTAACCTCACTCAGTAGCCTGATCGTCTCTTGGGGGATCATTCCTGTGATCTCTTATCTATAGCGGTCGGTGCTGCTGTAGTCGAGGGGTTACAGACTCGTTCAGCGAGCCAGGGGGGCGGCAGACTGTGGCCGCCATGGTCGAATCAATGTTATGGCTGAAAGCTGCGTTTGTAAAGAGTTTGGATCACTTATACGCGCCACTTATCGGTACTTAATACTATGTTAGAGGGTCGTACTTCCGTGATTTTGTGTAGTGGGAGTCATGGCATGATGTGGCTAGTGGTGTTGCTTGGATGTGCCTTCGTTGAGGTGGCTTGCGATGATGGGTCGTCCCGGGGGAACATCTGTATTCGCCAAGCACTGCAAAACGTTTTAGGATGTGTCGTCCCAGGAGACATCTGGTCTGCCCAAGTTCTGCAAACGTTTCAGGATGATGTGTCGTCCCGGGAGACATCTGGTCTGCCCAAGTTCTGCAAAACGTTTTGCAATGACGTGTCGTCCCGGGAAACATCTGGTTTCTCCAAGCACTGCAAAACGTTTTAGGATGTGTCGTCCCGGGAGACATCTGGTACGCCCAAGTTCTGCAAACGTTTTACGATGACGTGTCGTCTCAGGGCACATCTGGTATTCCCAAGTACTGGAAACGTTTCGGGATGTGTCGTGCGGGGGGACATCTGGTACGCCCAAGTACTGCAAGACGTTTTACGATGACGTGTCGTCCTTGGGAACATTTGGTCTGCCCAAGTACTGCAAACGTTTCAGGCTAGCGTGCAGTTCCGCCTTGCGCAGCGGTATAAGTAAACGTTGGCGATATGAACCAAAATGTCCCATGGGGGCATTGGTGTTCTTCTGCACGATAAGCTTAGCTGGATTAGGGCTTTCGTTAAGCTTAGGCAACTCTTTAAGCTTATGGTCGTTGACCATACAAGTACAGATTCGAGCCACAGTTACCTCCTTGATGGTCTTGACGTCCTTCGTATATCCTGGAATAAATGTGTTCCAGTAGTTCATCTTCTGTGTTGTTATGCTGCCCCAGTTGGGGTGAGGTTGTGTTCCATTAAATGTATCCTGAGGTTGTATAATGAGTTACTCTATCGATCGCATCTTGTGTGTGTGTGTGTGTGTGTGTGTGTGTGTGTGTGTGTGTGTACAGTTCTCTGTAGGGAATTACCTTTTTTGATTATATGGGGTGTGGGATGGGGTTCTTGTATCATATACTCATTCAGTTTATTTCAGTCATCCACCACTCGTATAATATGAAAGTACTTCTTTATATTTTTCTTGGTAAGTTTCTTATGTCCTCTGAATTCTTTATCCAAAGATCTTTCGAAGGAAATGTTCACTGTCTACGTCATCAGTCTGTTATTAATTTCAATTTACAGGATGTGATCAGGTCGCCCCTCGCTCCTCTCTTCGAAAGTGGGCAAATCTAAGACCTTTAGACTTTCTCTGGGAGCTTTTCTCAATTCTGGCACCATCTTTGTTGCCCTTCTCTGGACTTTTTCTTTTGCCTTTGTGCTTCTTTAGGTGCGGTGACCAACTGTGAAACGCTTATCTTAGTTTCGGCCTTAATGTAGGATGTGAACAGTTTGCTGACTATTTATTATACACATATTTGAATGTTATTCTATCAATTCCCACTAGACTATTTGGCCCCTTCTCTATTTTCCCTAGTGTGGGCAATCTGGCGACAGGTTAGAGCTGAAGTCAACTCCCACCTTTCCCTCACACACATATTGCTGCAACTTATTCCCTGTAAGACAATATCCTTATTGAGGCCTCTCACTGTCTCTCTCAGGTTGAGTGTCATCAACCAAGGATCAGACCAACGTTGGAGCCTGTCGAAGTCTCCTTGTAATTCGATGCCATCCTTTTTTAACTTTTCATTTCCCTCATTAACTCTACGTGTTCAGGTGGGAGTCCATACCTTGAGGCAAGTCATTTACATAGATCAAGAATAGCAAGCGTCTGCTTCACTTGCGTCATTGCGTTGATGATCTCTGTCCATTTCCGAAAAGGCTTCTCTGGCATGCGTCATCTATTCCCTTCCACTGCCATGATCTCGTGTTCGTGGAAGTAGTCTGTCTCTTATGTCTGCCTAGTGAGTCAGCTTCCTAATCAGACTTCCGTGCGGTATAGCGTCAAATGCTTTCTGACAGCTTACTTCCAAATGATCCACCCAGCCTTCTCTTTTGCCTAAGACAGAGCTCACTCTCTCTTAGAAATCGAAGAGGCTCGGTACAAATGACTTTCTATGTGTGTGTGTGTGTGTGTGTGTGTGTGTGTGTTACGTAAGCGTTCGTGTATAGGCACTCTGACAATACTCGTTTTCTTTACTGGTATTTTTGTCCAAAACTCTTCCGAACATTTAATATTGAAACAGTCTGATTTAAAGTTAAGTCACTATGGCTGACGGCGCGAGTTGCCATAACTTAGGATTCACATCCTTCCTCGTGGCTCTTACGTGGGAAGAACACATTCTGAAAATATCATACGTTTATCTTTTTTTTCCTACACTGGATATGTTAATGAGTTATCCACCACTCTTCATAACCTTCCCTTACGACGACTGAAACAGACTGATGATTGATCCACCTCATTACCATCCCTGCGGAAGCAGAGCTCCCTCCCCCCTCACCAGACCTTATCATTAATTCCATCCTTCCTTCACGTCCATCCTCCCTCACTGTCTACTCCCGACCCTCACCACCACCAACCAACCAATTCTTCGAGACCTGCATTTCGAACCAGAAGAGTATCTTTCTCTTGAGTGCGTGTGGCGCCGCCGTGAGCAACGGGGGTCAGCTAAGAGTGTGTGTGTGTGTGTGTGTCTATGCCTCCTACCCCCTACAGCGAGTGTGAACCTGGGTCATTCCACGCTTGTTACAGAGGAGGAGGAGGAGGAGGAGGAGAGGAGGAGGAGGAGAAGGAGGAGGAGAAGGAGGAGGAGAGACATCCCTCTTGAGCAGCTATACCTGATGTCTCTCGTAGCTCGGCAGGAGGAACTGCACTCGCTTGGCTGAAGAGGAGGAAGACGAGAAGAACATTACAGACGTAGGAGACTGAAGGATAGAGACACCCGATTGACTTGGCGTGGATGACATGCGGTGTGTCGTACCCCACACACACCCATACACACCCACACACACCCACACACATGCATAGGTAGCGAGCCAGGTACTCATGTGTCATCACAGCTTCAGGGAAAATCCATTAGTCGGTCCCTCTGGCCTTTCGCTGACATTCTCACGGCAAGCCCTGGATGAGTCACACACACCAGCTCCCTCCCGCCCTCCTCCCTCACCTCATTCTATGCGGGCTACCGGGAAAGAGACCATTGCTGTGCATCGCCGACTCATCCCTCGCAGTTATTACCTCATAGCTGGTCTTGTATGGCCACAGGGGTGTGGGTTTAGGTAGCCACAGGGGTGTGGGTTTAGGTTGCCACAGGGGTGTGGGTGTAGGTAGCCACAGGGGTGTGGGTTTAGGTTGCCACAGGGGTGTGGGTTTAGGTAGCCACAGGGGTGTGGTTTTAGGTAGCCACAGGGGAGTGGGTTTAGGTTGCCACAGGGGTGTGGGTTTAGGTAGCCACAGGAGTGTGGGTTTAGGTAGCCACAGGGGCGTGGGTTTAGGTTGCCACAGGAGTGTGGGTTTAGGTAGCCACAGGGGCGTGGGTTTAGGTAGCCACAGGGGTGTGGGTTTAGGTAGCCACAGGGGTGTGGGTTTAGGTAGCCACAGGGGTGTGGCTTTAGGTAGCCACCACAAAGAGTGGTTGAAGGTGATTGCTTGTTGGAAATTCATTCAGGTTGACTGATGAATGTCTTCAGGTGGCCAGGGGTGGTTAATGATACTAATGGTAATGATAATTATTATCATCATTATCATGATTAATGATATTACTGTTATAAAGTACGGCTCTTTGGGAGTGAATAATGATAATGATAGTAATGATGATAACAATAATGATAATAATGATGATGATAATATAATAATAATAATAATAATGATAATAATAATAATAATGATAATAATGATAATAATATAAAATAATAATAATGATAATGATAATAATAATGATGATAACAATAATGATAATAATGATGATGATAATAATAATGCAAACCTGATAGTACAAAATCTGCCTACTCTACATCATTTCTATGGTACCGAAAGAACATGTATCAT